>NW_024883013.1:0-149499 GCF_019059575.1 Amphibalanus amphitrite | reverse complement strand
AAGAGGTAATCGACGTGCAGTCTAGTGGCACTAAGACGGAGGAATCATCGATGTCGAAGGAGGAAAGGAGGAAGTGATCGAAGTAGAACCGGTGACTGAATCATCAGAGGAAGTGATAGAGGTTGTTAAACCGCCCAAACCACCCGAGCCAAAGGTCATCGAGGTCATAGAGCCACCAGGGCCAAGGAGTAAGGGCGACAAGGTGGTCGAAGTCATTGAGCCTTCAGGTGCTGAGGAGATTGTCGAGGTGGCAACCACGCCCCCAGAGACGCCTGAGGTCATCGAGATTGAATCAGCCAAAAACAAGAACGGAGACGTCGTTATAGAAGAGATAGTGCCAAATCCCGAGGACATTGACATCGAAAACATGGGCAAAAATAATAAAGTTACCACAGCCATCAAAGAGGGTCGGCATGAGATTTTGGAGGACATTAAAGAGGGCCTGACTCCCGATTTACTCCACTGGGCCGAAGAGGCCATCGCAGCGGGCATCGAAAATGTTGTAATGCTGTAGAAGACAATACATTGCCTACATGAAGTCAAGGACCAGGAGGAAGCGTGAAGCTGCATCTTCTAAAAGTGACGATGGCGATGACGACGATGAAATTATAAAGACTAGCAACACTGCACGCCGCTATGAAAAAGGTACAAAAGCTGCGGCCGTCCTTGCTTCAAGCGAGGCGAGAACGCAGCAAAAGCCGCCTCCACAGCCGCCAAACTGAACATGGACGTGACCAGCCAGGCGGCCAGCAACGCCATGAAGTCGGTGGCCTCCGCGATCGGCGCCGCGTCCCAGAACGCCGCCAAGCAGATCGTGGATGCCGAGAACCAGGCGGCGGCCGCGGCACTGGCCGGCGCCGCGCCGGTGATCGTGGCCGGCGCCCAGCAGAGCAGTCCCGTCATCGTCACCGACTCGGCGGCGGCGCCCGCTGCTGTCGAGGAGGCGGTAATCGAGGCGGCCGCCCGTCCGCCGCCGGTCATCGTCACAGAGAACTCGCCGGGCACGGCGGCGGCCGTCGAGCAGGCGGCGGCGACGGCGGCGGCGGCGGCGACGGCGGCGGCGGCGCGAGCGGCAGCGGCCGCGACCTGATCCAGCAGACCCTGCAGATTCAGAAGGGACTGAACCTGGTGATGCGCGCAGTGCTGAAGGAGAAGGAGCGGGTGGCCGCCGATCTGGCGCGCTACCAGAACAAGATCAGCTTCCTGCTGCGGGAGATGACCGGAGCGGCGGCGGCCGAGGCGGGCCCGCGGGTCGGCGGCGGCGACGGGAGGTGCGCCGGCAGCGGCGCGCGCTGCTCACCACCGAGCACCTCCACCAGCTGCTGCAGCGCGAGCACACCGCGTCAACCAGATGCTGCACCTGCTCGATGTCGGCATCAGCACTGAGAAGAGGAAGCGGGCGGCGCCCGAGGCCGGCGCGTGCCGCAGCCTGGCCAAGAAACGCTCCGGCGGCAGCAGGGAGAGCCAATGTGTCGAGGTCGGCTGACGGATCATTTCGGAATCACGAGTGTTTTGAAAAAATGCAGTGTGTTGCTTTCGTGTCAACTGTAGCATGATGTGTTGAATAAATGCCTATATCGCATGCCTAGATCCCAAGCAAGGACCTTGCTGCTTTATTAAGAGTCGCGCGTCCTGATAACTTGTTTCCATTATGGAGCTCCAAATTTTTCATACAAAAATTTCTTATCTATTGTAACGACAAAACTCAAATTTCCATCCATTTGGTAAGTCCCCACAAACACGTATTTTAGAACCTTTAGAGGTACCGACTCATTTAATTTTGGTGGCCGGTCGACATTCCTCGCCAATCGCCATACATTCAGCCCTCAGGAACGGCCAGTCAACCCGGGTGCTGGCGATCATTCACTATGCAGTATGCACGTCTATTTCACCTGTCATTAGCGACGGCCCAGTGCCGAGCGGCCAATAGCATGTCTCTGGGACCGTAACGATGTGGTGCGGTACCCGGCTAGGAAACAGCCACCATCGACCGGTGGCGTCGAGCCTCACACGATGCCCGGTCATTGACACCCCGACAGAGGGTCAGTAGCGGTCGGTGGGCCGGACTGGCTACCGTGCGCGGGCCGCCGCACGCAGTCAGACCGGGTGATAGGTAACGCGTGTTTGTATATATCGCGCTATATGAGCATGGTTGGTAAATATCATGTACCTAACGATACACGGTGCAGGGAGAGTGGGGCAAAGCGGCCACCCTAACGCTTCTCACGATGCCAACGCTTGATTTTTAAACTTGGTAAGATTCTTTCTATACCAATGTGATCCCTATTAAGTTGCCTTTATTTCAACTGCGTTTTTTTCCAAAGGCGTTCACATATGAAAGATATTGACAAAACTTTAAACCTATGCATATTGGCCACTTTGCCCCATACCCTGGGGCAAAGCGGCCACCGGCGTCTTCTCAAGTCCCGATATGAGAAACAAATAGTTGCCTCGTGTACGACTAGGGTATTTGATGGTGACAAGGTTAAGCGAGGATGGATGTTTACTTTATCATCTTCAAAGAAAGTTTTCATGAAAATAAACATTTAATTGCATTATTTGGTAACTCATGCAACTGAAAAGTGGCCAAGATGAATGTATGACGACACATTTGAAGATAAATAATGTTTTTTATCCAGATGGAAGCAACTTATGGCCAATTGGGGGTGGCCACTTTGCCCCGGCCACTTTGCCCCGCGCATACCGTCCGAGACAAAATATTCCAGCTTAGCTATTAGTGGGGTAAAAGACATTAAAATTGGTAGAATACATGTACGATAACCATGCAATGCATGGACAAGAACGCTTATAAAAATTCCAAACGGTTATGGAATAACATAACATTTAAAAATTGTAAACATAGTTGGTAACCTGGCAAGAAATGCTTTTCCGTGTTTCACAGAACAATGGTGATGGGCCTGAAACCCCGGTCTGGCTCATTCGAACGACCGTGAAGAGAGCATAATTGGAAACCATAAATTTGAACTGACGCCAGCTATGAAGGGCTAAAACGATGGGTGGCCGCTTTGCCCCGGGTGGCCGCTTTGCCCCACTCTCCCCCACTCATTAGGGTGACCAAAAAGGATGGAAACATTTTGAACTCGCAAAACATGCATTATTGCGTGCATGTGACTGGAAATGGTGCCAAACGAGAGTACATTTCGTGGAAATTCATAACGGCATCACTCTCTTCTGCTTTCTCTCGTTTTCGTCTCTCAGAGCAAATGTTCGAAGAGACCGCCTTCGCGAGACAGGCACAGAGCGGCCGGTCTGGTGGCTGACGCGATAGCCCGACGACACATGTTCGCTGGTATGGCTCACACAGTCTTGGTGATCGCTCTCTTCAGGTCACAGAGACCTTCCTTGTTGACCTGGCCCTTGAGATGAGATGATAAAGAAGTCACTGCACAGCAGGAAGGTCACCGAAATGGTGTGCCTCAGCGGAAAAGGAATTGGGGTCCACTTTGGTTCGAGGAAGGGAGCGGCGACACCGTGACCGTCAATCAACAGCGCATACCAGGCGGCGCTGAGGAAGTTCTGAGAGCGAGTCCAAATGAAGCATGGCAGCCTCATCATAGACCTTATGTGGTTCCAGCAAGACGGTGCGCCTCCTCACATCGCAAAAACAACGCTCAAGTGCATCGAAAACCACTTCGGTGACTGGCTGATATCCCGCGGTGCCAGTCGGAACTGGCCTACCTGCTCATCCGACCTGACCCTATGGATGTTTTACTGTGGGGTCATCTAAAGGGCCAGGTCTACAATGAAGGTCCAAAAAGCCTCTGAACTGAAGAGAGCGATCAGCAAGGCTGTGTGAACCATACAAGCGGGCTATCGTGTCAGCAGCCAAACCAGCCACTCTGTGCCTGTCTCGCGAAGGTGGTCACTTCGAACATCTGCTGTGAGAGACTGAAAACGAAAGAAAGCATGTGAGAGTGATGCCGTTATGAATTTCCACGAAATGTACTCTTGTTTGGTATCATTCCCAGTCACATGCATGCAATGATACATGTTTTATACGAGTTTAAAATGTTTCCATCCTTTTTGGTCCACCCATAGCTATACGGTGAAGAGCGCGCGGGTGATGGAGAACATGTCAACTCTGTCCAGACAAATAGGTAACGACGAACAACGGCACAGTGTATGCTGTATGTCCCACATAAACGCTGGTGGTGGGGGGGGGGGGGGAGGTTGGTGTGTTGAGGTGCCGGGTTCCAGGAACGCTTATCAGCAGCGCCCGACAGCCCCTCCTGCCTGACGTAATGCTTATACAAGGTGGGGTCAATGCCGGCGCGTCAGCCCCGGGCGCTAGGTTACCCCGAGGTCGTTCCAGGAATCGGTTCGCTCGGTAGCGGTGGCCAATGGCCAAAGACCCGCCCCGGTTCGGGCTTGGGGTACGGCTCAGTTGGGGATGAGGTGGGGTGGGACATTACTGTCCAGTCCGCGTTCATCCTTCACTGTAGACAACCGCGCATCAGTGTGGTGATTGGCCAGAATTTGAGTGATAGGAAGGGCCCTGACAGCTTGTCCGAGAAAAAAATCAGTAGCATTGGGTGTAAGAAGGTGTTATTTTGTCAGCCACTCAGATGCCTGCATTCGATATTACAACATATGGTTATAACTTAGCATTCGATTCCTCGTCGAATAAATGCCATCAATACAGAACATCTTTGATCACTGTCCCATTGCCTATGCTTTACAGCACTGCTTTAGACGTCACGCGACATCCATTCCTGGAAAGCGAGCTAGGCGGCACAGCCTAACTAGTTTCATGCGCCGGGCTCTAGGATGCGGAATTGAGAGCTCGGCGGCACAGCTACTACTGCAGGCGTTTATCACTAGCGACATCTAGGGACGAACTGCGTAAGCTAGTACGGTATCGTGTAAACTCACCGATGCCGTAATAGTACAAACAAGGAATCAAGGAATCGATAGAGCTGTGAGTTTGAAAAGAATGTTTGCGATTTTATACAAGCAAAAGCGGGAGTCTAGCCATTCAGGAAGAAATGTAAATTCCGCTATTCTGCTACCGATTTGGGCAGCTAATGAGAATACGGATATGAGGTAGGTATTAGCTTTGAGTGCGACCTATACAGTGCGCCCTTTATGGTTTGTACTGTATTATGACGAGTGACGACTGAGAATCGAATTGGCTGACATCTTTCAGTCCTAACGGAAAATCCCAATTCGTATTCCCATCACAACCCCTCAGACCAATTTTAAACGAAAAATAAAATTTGTGGCTGTCTTTTTTTTTTGTTGGTCCATCTTTCGTGTAATGTCCATTCCGTGCGCCCGGACTAATGGTATTTAACCTTTTTGTTATCATTGGGCATTGAGCGTCATCGAGCCTGGTTTTTCGCCCTTTCAGTGCATGAAAAACTCGACACTGCAGCAAAACTGGGTCGCCGCATTTCGTTACTAGTCTCCGATCGTCACATTCTGTTGGCGGTATGTCAAGGCATCCCATTATTCGACGGACCTTCTGACCATGACCCACAACAGCGTTCGGGGAAGGGCAACGATGCCATTGCAGGGATGTCCATAAAGTTAGCGTCGTATTCGTATTCGGATTCAAATTCGAGTAATGATTTCGCTCAAAATTGGCATACAGATAGCCCATGGCACGCTGAGTTCGAAAATGGTGACCTTTTTTTCCTAGGTCAAACCGTTTGACCTTGAGAGGTCAAAATACTGCGTACCCTGTAGAATCTTTGTTTATGGTCCGATTTGAAAAATTCGACCACCAGTGTGTTCGTCTCATCGAGAAGCAGTAGCACATTAAAAAAAATCCGAGGTCAAGGTCATAGGTCAAGGTCAAGGTCACTTTAAAAATCGCCGTACCCTATAAAATTTTTTTGGAGCTATCGGAAAATTTCGGCCACCACTGTGTTCGTCTCATCGAGAAGCAGTAGCACATTCGAAAAAATCCGAGGTCAAGGTCATAGGTCAAGGTCAAGGTCACTTTAAACGTTAATTTTAGTCCCCGTACCCTGTAGAATCTTTGTTTATGGTCCGATTTAAAAATTTCGGCCACCACTGTGTTCGTCTCATCGAGAAGCAGTAGCACATTCGAAAAAATCCGAGGTCAAGGTCATAGGTCAAGGTCAAGGTCACTTTAAACGTTAATTTTAGTCCCCGTACCCTGTAGAATCTTTGTTTATGGTCCGATTTGAAAATTTCGGCCACCACTGTGTTCGTCTCATCGAGAAGCAGTAGCACATTCGAAAAAATCCGAGGTCAAGGTCATAGGTCAAGGTCAAGGTCACTTTAAACGTTAATTTTAGTCCCCGTACCCTGTAGAATCTTTGTTTATGGTCCGATTTGAAAATTTCCGCCACCACTGTGTTCGTTTCATCGAGAAGCAGTAGCACATTCGAAAAAATCCGAGGTCAAGGTCATAGGTCAAGGTCAAGGTCACTTTAAACGTTAATTTTAGTCCCCGTACCCTGTAGAATCTTTGTTTATGGTCCGATTTGAAAATTTCGGCCACCACTGTGTTCGTCTCATCGAGAAGCAGTAGCACATTCGAAAAAATCCGAGGTCAAGGTCATAGGTAAAGGTCAAGGTCACTTTAAACGTTAATTTTAGTCCCCGTACCCTGTAGAATCTTTGTTTATGGTCCGATTTGAAAATTTCGGCCACCACTGTGTTCGTCTCATCGAGAAGCAGTAGCACATTTGAAAAAATCCGAGGTCAAGGTCGTAGATCAAGGTCAAGGTCACTTTAAACGTTAATTTTAGTCCCCGGACCCTGTAGAATCTTTGTTTATGGTCCGATTTCAACATTTCGGCCACCACTGTGTTCGTCTCATCGAGAAGCAGTAGCACATTTGAAAAAATCCGAGGTCAAGGTCACTTTAAACGTTAATTTTAGTCCCCGTACCCTGTAGAATCTTTGTTTATGGTCCGATTTAAAAATTTCGGCCACCACTGTGTTCGTCATCGAGAAGCAGTAGCACATTCAAAAAATCCGAGGTCAAGGTCATAGGTCAAGGTCAAGGTCACTTTAAACGTTAATTTTAGTCCCCGTACCCTGTAGAATCTTTGTTTATGGTCCGATTTAAAAATTTCGGCCACCACTGTGTTCGTCTCATCGAGAAGCAGTAGCACATTCGAAAAAATCCGAGGTCAAGGTCATAGGTCAAGGTCAAGGTCACTTTAAACGTTAATTTTAGTCCCCGTACCCTGTAGAATCTTTGTTTATGGTCCGATTTGAAAATTTCGGCCACCACTGTGTTCGTTTCATCGAGAAGCAGTAGCACATTCGAAAAAATCCGAGGTCAACGTCATAGGTCAAGGTCAAGGTCACTTTAAAAATCGCCATACCCTATAAAATCTTCATTTTTGGAGCTATCGGAAAATTTCGGCCACCACTGTGTTCGTCTCATCGAGAAGCAGTAGCACCTTCGAAAAAATCCGAGGTCAAGGTCATAGGTCAAGGTCAAGGTCACTTTAAACGTTAATTTTAGTCCCCGTACCCTGTAGAATCTTTGTTTATGGTCCGATTTAAAAATTTCGGCCACCACTGTGTTCGTCTCATCGAGAAGCAGTAGCACATTAAAAAAAAATCCGAGGTCAAGGTCATAGGTCAAGGCCAAGGTAACTTTAAAAATCGCCGTACCCTATAAAATCTTCATTTTTGGAGCTATCGGAAAATTTCGGCCACCACTGTGTTCGTCTCATCCAGAAGCAGTAGCACATTCGAAAAAATCCGAGGTCAAGGTCATAGGTCAAGGTCAAGGTCACTTTAAAAATCGCCGTACCCTATAAAATCTTCATTTTTGGAGCTATCGGAAAATTTCGGCCACCACTGTGTTCGTCTCATCGAGAAGCAGTAGCACATTTGAAAAATCCGAGGTCAAGGTCATAGGTCAAGGTCAAGGTCACTTTAAACGTTAATTTTAGTCCCCGTACCCTGTAGAATCTTTGTTTATGGTCCGATTTGAAAATTTCGGCCACCACTGTGTTCGTCTCATCGAGAAGCAGTAGCACATTCGAAAAAATCCGAGGTCAAGGTCATAGGTCAAGGTCAAGGTCACTTTAAACGTTAATTTTAGTCCCCGTACCCTGTAGAATCTTTGTTTATGGTCCGATTTGAAAATTTCGGCCACCACTGTGTTCGTTTCATCGAGAAGCAGTAGCACATTCGAAAAAATCCGAGGTCAACGTCATAGGTCAAGGTCAAGGTCACTTTAAAAATCGCCGTACCCTATAAATCTTCATTTTTGGAGCTATCGGAAAATTTCGGCCACCACTGTGTTCGTCTCATCGAGAAGCAGTAGCACCTTCGAAAAAATCCGAGGTCAAGGTCATAGGTCAAGGTCAAGGTCACTTTAAACGTTAATTTTAGTCCCGTACCCTGTAGAATCTTTGTTTATGGTCCGATTTCAACATTTCGGCCACCACTGTGTTCGTCTCATCGAGAAGCAGTAGCACATTCAAAAAAATCCGAGGTCAAGGTCATAGGTCAAGGTCAAGGTCACTTTAAACGTTAATTTTAGTCCCCGTACCCTGTAGAATCTTTGTTTATGGTCCGATTTAAAAATTTCGGCCACCACTGTGTTCGTCTCATCGAGAAGCAGTAGCACATTCGAAAAAATCCGAGGTCAAGGTCATAGGTCAAGGTCAAGGTCACTTTAAACGTTAATTTTAGTCCCCGTACCCTGTAGAATCTTTGTTTATGGTCCGATTTGAAAATTTCGGCCACCACTGTGTTCGTTTCATCGAGAAGCAGTAGCACATTCGAAAAAATCCGAGGTCAACGTCATAGGTCAAGGTCAAGGTCACTTTAAAATCGCCGTACCCTATAAAATCTTCATTTTTGGAGCTATCGGAAAATTTCGGCCACCACTGTGTTCGTCTCATCGAGAAGCAGTAGCACCTTCGAAAAAATCCGAGGTCAAGGTCATAGGTCAAGGTCAAGGTCACTTTAAACGTTAATTTTAGTCCCCGTACCCTGTAGAATCTTTGTTTATGGTCTGATTTAAAAATTTCGGCCACCACTGTGTTCGTCTCATCGAGAAGCAGTAGCACATTCGAAAAAATCCGAGGTCAAGGTCATAGGTCAAGGTCAAGGTCACTTTAAACGTTAATTTTAGTCCCCGTACCCTGTAGAATCTTTGTTTATGGTCCGATTTGAAAATTTCGGCCACCACTGTGTTCGTCTCATCGAGAAGCAGTAGCACATTCGAAAAAATCCGAGGTCAAGGTCATAGGTCAAGGTCAAGGTCACTTTAAACGTTAATTTTAGTCCCCGTACCCTGTAGAATCTTTGTTTATGGTCCGATTTGAAAATTTCGGCCACCACTGTGTTCGTCTCATCGAGAAGCAGTAGCACATTCGAAAAAATCCGAGGTCAAGGTCATAGGTCAAGGTCAAGGTCACTTTAAACGTTAATTTTAGTCCCCGTACTCTGTAGAACCTTTGTTTATGGTCCGATTTGAAAATTTCGGCCACCACTGTGTTCGTCGCATCGAGAAGCAGTAGCACATTCGAAAAAATCCGAGGTCAAGGTCATAGGTCAAGGTCAAGGTCACTTTAAACGTTACTTTTAGTCCCCGTACCCTGTAGAATCTTTGTTTATGGTCCGATTTGAAAATTTCGGCCACCACTGTGTTCGTCTCATCGAGAAGCAGTAGCACATTTGAAAAAATCCGAGGTCAAGGTCATAGGTCAAGGTCAAGGTCACTTTAAACGTTAATTTTAGTCCCCGTACCCTGTAGAATCTTTGTTTATGGTCCGATTTGAAAATTTCGGCCACCACTGTGTTCGTCTCATCGAGAAGCAGTAGCACATTCGAAAAAATCCGAGGTCAAGGTCATAGGTCAAGGTCAAGGTCACTTTAAACGTTAATTTTAGTCCCCGTACCCTGTAGAATCTTTGTTTATGGTCCGATTTGAAATTTCGGCCACCACTGTGTTCGTCTCATCGAGAAGCAGTAGCACATTCGAAAAAATCCGAGATCAAGGTCATAGGTCAAGGTCAAGGTCACTTTAAACGTTAATTTTAGTCCCCGTACCCTGTAGAATCTTTGTTTATGGTCCGATTTGAAAATTTCGGCCACCACTGTGTTCGTCTCATCGAGAAGCAGTAGCACATTCGAAAAAATCCGAGGTCAAGGTCATAGGTCAAGGTCAAGGTCACTTTAAACGTTAATTTTAGTCCCCGTACCCTGTAGAATCTTTGTTTATGGTCCGATTTAAAAATTTCGGCCACCACTGTGTTCGTCTCATCGAGAAGCAGTAGCACCTTCGAAAAAATCCGAGGTCAAGGTCATAGGTCAAGGTCAAGGTCACTTTAAACGTTAATTTTAGTCCCCGTACCCTGTAGAATCTGTTTATGGTCCGATTTAAAAATTTCGGCCACCACTGTGTTCGTCTCATCGAGAAGCAGTAGCACATTCGAAAAAATCCGAGGTCAAGGTCATAGGTCAAGGTCAAGGTCACTTTAAACGTTAATTTTAGTCCCCGTACCCTATAAAATCTTCATTTTTGGAGCTAGGAAAATTTCAGCCACCACTGTTTTGTCTCATCGAGAAGCAGTAGCACATTCGAAAAAATCCGAGGTCAAGGTCATAGGTCAAGGTCAAGGTCACTTTAAACGTTAATTTTAGTCCCCGTACCCTGTAGAATCTTTGTTTATGGTCCGATTTGAAAATTTCGGCCACCACTGTGTTCGTCTCATCGAGAAGCAGTAGCACATTCGAAAAAATCCGAGGTCAAGGTCATAGGTCAAGGTCAAGGTCACTTTAAACGTTAATTTTAGTCCCCGTACTCTGTAGAACCTTTGTTTATGGTCCGATTTGAAAATTTCGGCCACCACTGTGTTCGTCGCATCGAGAAGCAGTAGCACATTCGAAAAAATCCGAGGTCAAGGTCATAGGTCAAGGTCAAGGTCACTTTAAACGTTAATTTTAGTCCCCGTACCCTATAAAATCTTCTTTTGGAGCTATAGGAAAATTTCAGCCACCACTGTGTTTGTCTCATCGAGAAGCAGTAGCACATTCGAAAAAATCCGAGGTCAAGGTCATAGGTCAAGGTCAAGGTCACTTTAAACGTTAAAATTCGGATTCAAATTCGAGTAATGATTTCGCTCAAAATTGGCATACAGATAGCCCATGGCACGCTGAGTTCGAAAATGGTGACCTTTTTTTCCTAGGTCAAACCGTTTGACCTTGAGAGGTCAAAATACTGCGTACCCTGTAGAATCTTTGTTTATGGTCCGATTTGAAAAATTCGACCTTGACCTTGACCTATGACCTTGACCTCGGATTTTTTCAAATGTGCTACTGCTTCTCGATGAGACGAACACAGTGGTGGCCGAAATTTTCAAATCGGACCATAAACAAAGATTCTACAGGGTACGGGGACTAAAATTAACGTTTAAAGTGACCTTGACCTTGACCTATGACCTTGACCTCGGATTTTTTCGAATGTGCTACTGCTTCTCGATGAGACGAACACAGTGGTGGCCGAAATTTTCAAATCGGACCATAAACAAAGATTCTACAGGGTACGGGGACTAAAATTAACGTTTAAAGTGACCTTGACCTTGACCTATGACCTTGACCTCGGATTTTTTTCGAATGTGCTACTGCTTCTCGATGAGACGAACACAGTGGTGGCCGAAATTTTCAAATCGGACCATAAACAAAGATTCTACAGGGTACGGGGACTAAAAGTAACGTTTAAAGTGACCTTGACCTTGACCTATGACCTTGACCTCGGATTTTTTCGAATGTGCTACTGCTTCTCGATGAGACGAACACAGTGGTGGCCGAAATTTTCAAATCGGACCATAAACAAAGATTCTAGAGGGTACGGGGACTAAAATTAACGTTTAAAGTGACCTTGACCTTGACCTATGACCTTGACCTCGGATTTTTTCAAATGTGCTACTGCTTCTCGATGAAACGAACACAGTGGTGGCGGAAATTTTCAAATCGGACCATAAACAAAGATTCTACAGGGTACGGGGACTAAAATTAACGTTTAAAGTGACCTTGACCTTGACCTATGACCTTGACCTCGGATTTTTTCGAATGTGCTACTGCTTCTCGATGAGACGAACACAGTGGTGGCCAGAATTTTCAAATCGGACCATAAACAAAGATTCTACAGGGTACGGGGACTGGAACTAACGTTTAAAGTGACCTTGACCTTGACCTATGACCTTGACCTCGGATTTTTTCGAATGTGCTACTTCTTCTCGATGAGACGAACACAGTGGTGGCCGAAATTTTTAAATCGGACCATAAACAAAGATTCTACAGGGTACGGGGACTAAAATTAACGTTTAAAGTGACCTTGACCTTGACCTATGACCTTGACCTCGGATTTTTTCAAATGTGCTACTGCTTCTCGATGAGACGAACACAGTGGTGCCCGAAATTTTCCGATAGCTCCAAAAATGAAGATTTTATAGGGTACGGCGATTTTTAAAGTGACCTTGACCTTGACCTATGACCTTGACCTCGGATTTTTTCGAATGTGCTACTGCTTCTCGATGAGATGAACACAGTGGTGGCTGAAATTTTCCGATAGCTCCAAAAATGAAGATTTTATAGGGTACGGGGACTAAAATTAACGTTTAAAGTGACTTTGACCTTGACCTATGACCTTGACCTCGGATTTTTTTGAATGTGCTACTGCTTCTCGATGAGACAAACATAGTGGTGGCCGAAATTTTCCGATAGCTCCAAAAATGAAGATTTTATAGGGTAGGGGGACTAAAATTAACGTTTAAAGTGACCTTGACCTTGACCTATGACATTGACCTCGGATTTTTTCAAATGTGCTACTGCTTCTCGATGAGACGAACACAGTGGTGGCCGAAATTTTAAAATCGGACCATAAACAAAGATTCTACAGGGTACGGGGACTAAAATTAACGTTTAAAGTGACCTTGACCTTGACCTATGACCTTGACCTCGGATTTTTTCGAATGTGCTACTGCATCTCGATGAGACGAACACAGTGGTGGCCGAAATTTTCAAATCGGACCATAAACAAAGATTCTACAGGGTACGGGGACTAAAATTAACGTTTAAAGTGACCTTGACCTTGACCTATGACCTTGAACTCGGATTTTTTCGAATGTGCTACTGCTTCTCGATGAGACGAACACAGTGGTGGCCGAAATTTTCAAATCGGACCATAAACAAAGATTCTACAGGGTACGGGGACTAAAATTAACGTTTAAAGTGACCTTGACCTTGACCTATGACCTTGACCTCGGATTTTTTTCGAATGTGCTACTGCTTCTTGATGAGACGAACCAGTGGTGGCCGAAATTTTCCGATAGCTCCAAAATGAAGATTTTATAGGGTACGGCGATTTTTAAAGTGACCTTGACCTTGACCTATGACCTTGATCTCGGATTTTTTCAAATGTGCTACTGCTTCTCGATGAGACGAACACAGTGGTGGCCGAAATTTTCAAATCGGACCATAAACAAAGATTCTACAGGGTACGGGGACTAAAATTAACGTTTAAAGTGACCTTGACCTTGACCTATGACCTTGACCTCGGATTTTTTCGAATGTGCTACTGCTTCTCGATGAGACGAACACAGTGGTGGCCGAAATTTTCCGATAACTCCAAAATGAAGATTTTAGGGTACGGGGACTAAAATTAACGTTTAAAGTGACCTTGACCTTGACCTATGACCTTGACCTCGGATTTTTCGAATGTGCTACTGCTTCTCGATGAGACGAACACAGTGGTGGCCGAAATTTTCAAATCGGACCATAAACAAAGATTCTACAGGGTACGGGGACTAAAATTAACGTTTAAAGTGACCTTGACCTTGACCTTTGACCTTGACCTCGGATTTTTTCAAATGTGCTACTGCTTCTCGATGAGACGAACACAGTGGTGGCCGAAATTTTGAAATCGGACCATAAACAAAGATTCTACAGGGTCCGGGGACTAAAATTAACGTTTAAAGTGACCTTGACCTTGACCTATGACCTTGACCTCGGATTTTTTCGAATGTGCTACTGCTTCTCGATGAGACGAACACAGTGGTGGCCGAAATTTTCAAATCGGACCATAAACAAAGATTCTACAGGGTACGGGGACTAAAATTAACGTTTAAAGTGACTTTGACCTTGACCTATGACCTTGACCTCGGATTTTTTCGAATGTGCTACTGCTTCTCGATGAGACGAACACAGTGGTGGCCGAAATTTTCAAATCGGACCATAAACAAAGATTCTACAGGGTACGGGGACTAAAATTAATGTTTAAAGTGACCTTGACCTTGACCTATGACCTTGACCTCGGATTTTTTTCAAATGTGCTACTGCTTCTCGATGAGACGAACACAGTGGTGGCCGAAATTTTTAAATCGGACCATAAACAAAGATTCTACAGGGTACGGGGACTAAAATTAACGTTTGAAGTGACCTTGACCTTGACCTATGACCTTGACCTCGGATTTTTTCGAATGTGCTACTGCATCTCGATGATACGAACACAGTGGTGGCCGAAATTTTCAAATCGGACCATAAACAAAGACTACAGGGTACGGGGACTAAAATTAACGTTTAAAGTGACCTTGACCTTGACCTATGACCTTGACCTCGGATTTTTTCGAATGTGCTACTGCTTCTCGATGAGACGAACACAGTGGTGGCCGAAATTTTTAAATCGGACCATAAAGAAAGATTCTACAGGGTACGGGGACTAAAATTAACGTTTAAAGTGACCTTGACCTTGACCTATGACCTTGACCTCGGATTTTTTCGAATGTGCTACTGCTTCTCGATGACGAACACAGTGGTGGCCGAAATTTTCCGATAGCTCCAAAAATGAAGATTTTATAGGGTACGGCGTTTTTTAAAGTGACCTTGACCTTGACCTATGACCTTGACCTCGGATTTTTTTGAATGTGCTACTGCTTCTCGATGAGACGAACACACTGGTGGTCGAATTTTTCAAATCGGACCATAAACAAAGATTCTACAGGGTACGCAGTATTTTGACCTCTCAAGGTCAAACGGTTTGACCTAGGAAAAAAAGGTCACCATTTTCGAACTCAGCGTGCCATGGGCTATCTGTATGCCAATTTTGAGCGAAATCATTACTCGAATTTGAATCCGAATACGAATACGACGCTAACTTTATGGACATATTGCAGGGTACTCAGTGTTGCATACATCATTAATGACGCAGACCAAATGTCGCAAAATTCAAACTGAATTCCATGCGATCCATGCATTGTTTCGACTGCTTTTTAATTTTTGTCTTTGCCTCAAATATGTTTCTTCAGATGACAGAAGTGAAAAATGAAACGTTATTACCAGTATGCATACAATCGTTTCGTCTGAAATATAATCGCATTGGTCTTCCCATCACATGAATTTGGCGGACAAAGCATTCAAACAAAAAAGATGAATATGTAAACTTCCCGCCATCAAGCCCTTCTTCACCTGCCTGCAGACCAAACAGTTTCGGTTCCCACAATATCTGTATTCACAATTCGTAACACCGTCAGCCCGGCGGCCACTCTGGTCTCCCTGACACCCCGGCACAGGCAGTTCCGGTACTATCTGCCCGCAGACACGAGGCAAAGTCGACGCGCGCCTCGGAGGCCCTGCCGGCCGCCGTCTCCTGGTCCAGGAGCCACTGCGAGTCGCCGGCGGCGGCCGGCCGCGCCTTGCGGGAGCGCTTCTTCACAATGGAGGGCGGCGTGACGGCCGGCGTGAAGCGCATCTCGGCAGTGCTGTACATGTCCAGGATGTCCGTCGCAGACCTGGAGAGAGTAGGAGCCGTGGTGCGGTCAACGTGCCTCAGGCGACACATTAAATATACCTATCAGTAAAAATAGACATAATGTAAAATAAAACAAACGCGTTTAACCCTATTAGTGGCAGGGGGGGGGTTGTTTTTATCCACCCCTCAGGTTTTTCGGGAATATCTCCGAAACCGCTGAAGCTACGATGCTGAAATTTTCTGACTTTTCCTAAAACTAAATTGGGCACATTCCCTGAAAATTTCAAGTTCATAACTTTACCAGGGGCGGCTCCAGAGCACTGGGAATTGGGGGTCCTATTCGTGAAGCGAGTCATTTGGGCGAAGATCACGATGCTGCACCAGTTTTACGAACAGTGAATGAAAGGTATCATGTGATAACATATACAAAGTTATTGTGCATCCTCTTTTGACACGTTTTTGCTATAATAGGCGGATCCAGGCGTCCAAAAAGGGGGGTTATTTTTTACCTCCCAACATGGTGCCCTGACACCGCCTATGCATGACCAATACAATTTTAGTCGTTCTCTCATAAGAAAATTGTAACATAACAAGACCATTGCCACCCTTTTTAGAAACAGTACCAACAAAAACCTTATTTACTATACTTTTTGTGTACCCCCAATCTCAATGATCTGTATCCGCCTATGATTTTTGAAAATGCATATTTTTAGGATCCATGTGAATTCCTGGTTCATTCTCTATCGATCGGCAAAAGTTGCGTTAAGATTGGTTCAGAAACCTGGCCGTGATAAACAGTCTAAAATGTATCTGCAATTTGCCCGTTTTTACCCCCCTCTACCCCCCTATTGACATTTTATAATTTTATTTTTTTAGAAATGTAGATCTCGTTGAGCCAAATCGAATGCCGTTTGAATTTTGAAAATCGGCCGGTTAGATCTCGAGATATCAAGGGGGGGGGGGTCGTAAACAGCCCCCCCTGCCACTAATATGGGGTAGCCAGGAGCCTGCCACTAACAGGGTTAAGGGTCCAAGGGAACTACAAGAAGTAAAAAGGCCAGCGGATCACACCATTATTAAAACGACGAAGCATAATATAATTTATATTTAAAAAATAATACAAAGCAATACAATGGTTTGCAAG
The DNA here is from genome assembly GCF_019059575.1 of Amphibalanus amphitrite. Classification (NCBI taxonomy): domain Eukaryota; kingdom Metazoa; phylum Arthropoda; class Thecostraca; order Balanomorpha; family Balanidae; genus Amphibalanus; species Amphibalanus amphitrite. The sequence goes on along the minus strand of NW_024883013.1, from coordinate 132,637 downwards.
TTTATCTTTTACGTTAGACTTGGTTGTAATTATCTAAACCCTTCATACATCACTAATAACTCACTGCTGACGAAGGGCGGCCGGCAGCGCGAAGTCGCCCTGCACTGGACACGAGAGCATCACGTGGGCGGCCAGAGTGCGCACCGGCTGATGGTAGCTTCGCTGAGGGCACCGTACGGGAAATAAACCGTGACTGAATGTAGCAGCAGTGCATAAGGCACGGAAAACATAGAATGGGGGCAGCCAGCATAATTTGGAGGAACACATTTTTATAGCATGCTCTATACTCTGTAGTACCAATACGCCTTTCCGATTCCGAAGCAGCCAGTAGAAAATGGCGACCTAGGAATAAATACCGAGAAATGTATAAGAGCGCGTTTTATTCAATTTCTTACCATCACTCAAAAAAAAAAAACTACCAGAGGCGAGCGAAGACAAATGAAATGCACAATTCTGATTTAATATGAACTATTAACTAAATATCCTTGAGACTGCTTCTATAAAATATTCGAAAAGTGTCTGCACGAAAGACGTCCAAAGAACATTCTGCACTGCCGTACAGCACTCACTACAGGAAGGCGATATGATAAAATAGCAAACTATTGACGCCGGACACACTATAAGAAGCCGTCAGGTCAGTAGCGGGCAGCGTGTATCGGTCGGACTAAGCCTAAGGGCTCCGAGTCAGCGGTAGTTCTTGGTGGACTCCGGGATGGCGGTAGTCATTGGTGGACTCCGGGACGGTAGTTATTGGTGGGCTCCAGAAGTAATTGGTGGACTCCGGTAGTTATTGGTGGAAGGCTCCGGGACGGCGGTAGTTATTGGTGAGCTCCGGGACGGTAGTTATTGGTGGACTCCGGTAGTTATTGGTCGGGGCTCCAGGACGGTGGTAGTTAATAGTTATCGGTTGGGCTCCGGGACTCCGGTAGTTATTGGTCGGGGCTCCCGGACTGCGGTAGTTATTGGTGGACTCCGGGGCGGTAGTTATTGGTGGACTCCGGTAGTTATTGGTGGACTCCGGTAGTTATTGGTGGAAGGCTCCGCTACGGCGGTAGTTATTGGTGGACTCCGGTAGTTATTGGTGGAAGGCTCCGGTACGGCGGTAGTTATTGGTGGACTCCGGTGGTTATTGGTGGACTCCGGTAGTTATTGGTGGAAGGCTCCGGGACGGCGGTGGTTATTGATGGGCTCCGGGCCGGCGATATTTATTGATGGACTCCAGTAGTTATCGGTGGACTCGCAGCGACGGTGCCACTGATTAATGACACTGCATGCACCCCACGAAAACTGCGGGGTGTCATGACACCGACACCGTCAGCCGCGAAACATGCAGCTGAAAATCGTTCATCAGAAGTCTATGTCACAATGAAACACGACTTTGATGGACGGTCAGCAGAATTTGTTTATAAATGGCCATTCGGTGCCGTGTCAAGGCTATAACCATTGGGAACGAGGCTCCATAGCCGACCCAATCACCTCGGTCCGTATCGATCGCGGTGGCTTACCGACCTGACGGAGGATAGGCTACACATGGGGAGGAGGGGGTACGTCCTGCCCGGTACCCTCGCGGCACAGCAGGTTCCACACACAGTTTCCACAGAGCTCGAGTTCGACCGGACAGCCCGACACGCCACAATGTGTGCGCCACCGAGGGGGAGCGCGACGCACTTCCCAGAAATAGCCCGTGCCTCACCGACATAAGGCTAGGGCAATATAGAGAAGTCTGTGACTAGGGTAATTGGCACAACCAAGGATGCATTATGTCGGCAAACATGCCAGTCCATGGACTAAATGGTTGCCGTTGCCGTAATAGCAAAATAAACAATTATGAAACACACGGCTAGGAAAAAATAGGATTTGCACAACTTGAAACAATTATATGGAAACAATTTCAGTTGGGCAGAACGGCGCCAAAATCTGATTCACTGAAGAGCTCCGTATGGGTTGACCGCCTGCCACTGCAGACTTGTGATGCTTTGTAACTATGTAAAATAGTCGGGTAAGCTCTATCGCCGAGATAAGCGGTAGACGCAGCCAAGGCCGTATGCAGCCACAAAACTCCTGACGAGCCAGTCGAAAATGCATCGGCCGGGAATCGAACCCGGGCCGCCCGCGTGGCAGGCGAGCATTCTACCACTGAACCACCGATGCTTACGATGTTGCCTCCCAAATTCAAAATAGATCAAAGAGACCACCAATCATGGCTCCCATCGTAATAGCCCGATGACGCCCACTGAGGGATCGCTGCCCACCACGTGGTGCTAAGGTCTGACCCGCTGGGACTCACCCGGAGTGCAGTGAGCTCGTAGAGCAGGGTGTTGCCGGCGCCGCAGTACTCGGGGTCATCGACCTCGGGCCGGTACAGACCGCTGGCCACCGACTCCGTGTCCAGCAGGCGGCTCGTACACGAGTGCACCTGGCACGAGCAGTGGAACAGTCAGAGAGACAGCCAATAGAACGTGGCCACAGACAGACTATTCCATTGCTCGTCGCTTGTCAACTAGCTTCGACGAACTAAATAAAATGCGGAAATCCAATGTAGACCCCCCCCCCCCAAAAAAAAACTAGGGAACATTCCAAATAGCCAAAACACAAACATTCTTCCCTCCCCAGCCTCCCACTAACGCCAGCCCCTTCCTCACCATGGAGAGAGCCCTGATCATCATGAGTGCGGCGGCGGCGGCCGGGTGGGGCGCCCTCAGAGCCAGCGACGCCAGCCGCTTGGTGAACGAGAGGACCCGCTGCGGGGAGATTTTCTTGCGGCGTCGGATCAGCATTACGTCCAGGGAGGAGAGCGCGATCCGGAACTCGTCACTAGTGTCCTCTGGGGAGCGGAGGGGAGGGGGAGTCAGTCTGGGGAGCGGAGGGGAGGGGAGTCAGTCTGGGGAGCGGAGGGCAGGGGAGTCAGTCTGGGGAGGTTAGGGACTAGGCTGCCGGCGAGGTCAGGCAGGGGAGGGAGGGGGTATAAAGCTGCATCTGGCGCAGCGCACCCGGTTATACTGAGTAGTAAAGTAATCTTGGTTATACTGACGAAACAAACACCACGGCGGAAGTGGGATGATGTCAGATAACCGAGCTCGGCAAACTCGTGGAACATCGCACATAGAAACGGCAACGAAAATAGAAAACATAAGTGGCGAATGGCGATTGATTAACATTGAACAGCCTTCACACATACGTAGGAGCTCAAAGGTTATTGTACTGTACAAGCAGTAATCGGAAGGTGGTGGACCCACAATACAATCTACGCCAAAGCGGTTGGCGTTAGTCGCGATCGCGTAAGTGCAGGGGAAATGGCAGGAAGCAATCGACCAAACTGGAGTCTGTTTGATGTGTCACAGCTACAGTCCGGGACGGGGGTGAGGGTGCCCGAGCACTCCCCTGGTCCGGGGGAGGGGGGGGGGGGGGGTAGCCGCTCCCCCGAGCCATCGACCCCGCGGGACGCGACAGAGGGGCGTGTTATGGTCTGTGAGCAGCCGAACTTGAGGGAATAGGGCGCTCTGCCTCACTGCTCCTTTCGCAAAACATTTCGTGTCAGCCGGAAGATCAGATAATGACATAGTTAAATTAAATTCAACAGTTTTTAAGCCAGCTCTATGTGGAGAAAACCTGAATAAAACGAAGTGAGTCAGACGACGTGAGCCAAGACGGCTACTTTTGAGACGATTATCTATATTATTCTGGAGTTCGCTGCACAAGCCGATACCCTGTGGGTGGGCTCTCATCAAGGATCCAGCACTGGAAGCACGGCCCAACCCGACCACCCGGTCCCACCTATCCCAACCCACCAAGGAAGACATCACTGTGCGTTAGGCGAGGTCCCAACCCACCTAGACAGACGTCGTTGAGGGCCCGGTAGCAGTGGCCGTAGAAGCGCTGCGGGTCGATGTTGATGGCTTCTCCCTGTCCGGAGAGCATGACAAACACGGTCTGCACGCAGAGCAGCACCTGACGCGTGGTCTGCAGGGTGCCCGAGGCCAGCAGGCCGTGGAAACTGTCCACCAGGTCGTGGAAAAAGTCCACGTTGATCATGTGAGCGAACCTGTGACCAGAGGAAGGACAGTGTGGTTAGAGTGCGATGTGAACGCATGAGGGCGGGATTTCGCTTACCGGGAGCTTAGCGCGACAAGATATCAATATTTGAAAGGTTGTTATATTCACTGTAAAGGTGAGGGAATGAAAATTCGACAATGAGTGGAAAAAATGACATGTACCAAACTAATTGATTGAGGCATTTGGATAATAGATGCATAATTATTAAAATGCAAAAACACGAATGATTAGCAATAATCGATGGGTTGGCCATAAATGCGATTAGGATATGCGTTTGAATGGACGGGATGGCTAGATAATACAACAAAATGAGGACAGCCTACAAAACAAAGCATACCCAGCCCAGTTCACCTCTCCCATCTAGCCCTATTCATCCCGTTACAAACCGTCTCCGTGCCGCCGCGCCACTCACTTGGCCAGTCCCTCCAGCACTGACGACATCAGCGCCGAGCGGGGCAGTTGACGCAGGATCTTAAAGTAGACGGTGAAGACGACGGTGAGGATCTCCGAGTGCCGCTTCTGCTTGTCCTGCTTGTTCTCCTCGGCCCGCGTGGCCATCAGCTCGCGCTCCAGGGCCTCCAGCTTCTTGGAGCGCTGCGGACGGCACCGAGCGACGGGCAGTGAGCACGGGAAAAGAGGGGGATGGAGATTGATAACAAGGGGCAATTAAGTAAATGATATGAAATACCACAGAGTTTTTGGCAGGGACCAAATGTCTCAGAGATTGATTAAGAATAATGGTTAACAGTGCTACTAGATTATTATGTAGCTTTACTAATACAGCATTGAGGCCCCACATTTCCTGGCTAAATCATAAACTCACTACTAAACCGGAAACGCTAAGATAACTCAGATCCCGTACCACTACCACATACCTTCCGCTCCTTGCGGGACATGGCCTTCAGCTTCTCCTTGAAGTTCATGAACTTCTTGGCCTTGGCGTCTGCGTCCCGCTCCCGGTCCAGGTCGACGTTCTTGATGCGCAGCGCCAGGAACAGATCGGTGATGTCGCGTCGGCAGTCGAACTGCTTGGCCTTGATCAGTTGGCTGAGCTTACGGACAATCTGACGGGCGGAGTCGGGGTAATAGGGTCAGACTGGTGACGGGAGGTGGGGCTAGAGGAGGCAGGGTGATGGCTGATTGGAAACGACTTCAGTCACCAGCGGTTTGGCAGATACTGCTCTACGAGTCCGCAATCATCGATAATTTTCCCCGACGTAATAACAAAGGCTCTGCTCTCATTGAGTCGTTACAGAAAGGGAGCAGCAAGCTAATTGCATGCAGTTCATAAATTCATAATCATGTTTAGCAGTAATGCCACAGGCAACTACGACTTCAACAAGATAAAATATCGAACAGCTCAGCCGCCTGACTGCCCCTCCTCCTTCCTCTCTCGCCTCGAGCGTTCTCCCTGCTCAGCAGCTCTGTCCCACCCTCTGCAGCCCGCTCTACTGAGCGGTCCTTCTCCTCACCTCCAGCGTCCGCTCTGCCGACCGGTCCTCGGCAAACACTGTCCGGATGGCTGCCGATACCGCCGCGCGCACCGCCTCGTCCCGGTGGGAGGTGTGCGGCACCAGTGCGCCCACCAGGTTCGACGCGAAGTTGAAGTCGCGGAACCGCACCAGACACTGGCACATGCAGTCCAGGCAGAACATCGCAAGGCCCTGCCGGCCGGAGGAAAAAAACTAAGCACAAAAAGGGAAAATGTGACACCACGATATTCATGAAAAAAAACATTGCACTACAATAAATCCATTCACCAGCTAGCACTATCAACATAAAAAACAAATATTATTTACTTGTATTTATGCGCTGATACTTATAAAACAAACGAAATAAGCTGCAACATTGCAAGATTAAACACTATTTACTTATCGACGAAGATACTGATGAGCAGACATGTGCATGGATCCGAGTGATGGATCTATGATCTCAGTGGATATCGAAGCAAAGTACAGGTTGTGATCTATGATCCCACCGGATCCGGCGTGAAAAATACATCTTGGATCTATGATCTCATATGATCTGACGATAAATTAAGAACATGGATCTATGATCTGAGTGGATCCCACCATGCACCACATTTGAAACCATGTTTTAAAGGGTTTCTATGCCAATTAGTGACACAAAACTATGGATTATGACGTGCGATCACATGAAATCACTACAGCAGAACGTTTGTGAGTTGAATCAAGTGCTTTTTTGGGATATATGTGTTATCAAAAAATAAGTGAGGATCTATGATCTCACCGGATCTCAAGCAAAAAATGAGACTCGGATATGTGATCCCTATGGATCTCTCGATAAATTACAGAGCTGGATCTATCATCCCGACGGATCCGAGATCAGGATCCGTGAGATCAGATCCCAGATCCATTTTCTCGGATCCATGCACATGTCTGCTGATGAGTCGTCTTGCCCCTAAACTCAGCATTCCGCGATGGTTCCGTCGCCCCGTCTCCTTACCTTGAGTGGCGTCTGATCGGAGCCGAGCGCCTTGGTGTACTCCTCCAGCTTGATGAGGTACTTTTTGTACGAGTTAATGAGCGCGTTCTCGTACTTGTACGTGGCGATCGTCTCTTTCTTCAGCTTCTGCGTGAGGTCGTGCTCCTGGAGTCGGTAGCCGGGCAGCAGGTCCTTGAACACCTCCAGCAGCGAGGCGGCCGCGTACTTCCGCACCGTCACCATCACCGCCGGGTCGCGCTCCGCGAGCAGGTCCAGCAGACGGTACAGGTTGTCGAACTGAGAGGAACGGGACGTTACAGTGTCACACAGCAGGTCCAGCAGACGGTACAGGTTGTCGAACTGAGAGCGGAGAGGAACGGGGCGTCACGTCACAGCAGGTCCAGCAGACGGTACAGGTTGTCGAACTGAGAGCGGACAGGAACGGGGCGTCACGTCACAGCAGGTCCAGCAGCCGGTACAGGTTGTCGAACTGAGAGCGGACAGGAACGGGGCGTCACGTCACAGCAGGTCCAGCAGCCGGTACAGGTTGTCGAACTGAGAAGAGAAGATGTTATACTGTCACAGCGGATGAGCTGCAAAGGCACATTAGGCCGAAAAGGCGGTACAGGTCGCCTTTAGAGAATCGCTTGGGTTTTAGCCTCCGCTGCTCGTCGTTGAAGCATTGCGGAGTTCAGTCATCCTTTTAGCCCGGTAAAACTCAGCGATCCAAAAAGGACGTTAACCAGCCGACAGTAAAAAAAAAAAAAAAAAAACGACGGACAGTGTCACGATGAGTGTAGGTGGAAGACACCCGCAGTCAAGTAGCAGGATAAAACGAGTGACGTAAATCGCCTCACCTTCTCCTGAGGCGTCTCCAGCAGGGCACGTGACAGCAGTCCGATGCGCAGCTTTGCCGCGTCGATCTTTGCCCTGCGCTCGGCGTAGATTTCGGCCACGCTGCGGGTAGCGTCAGCCGGCGGCGGAGGAGCGGCCTGGGTGTCCTCCTCCCCCTCCTCCTGAGCGTCCTGCTCCTCCTCCTGAGGACGGTCCGGGTCCTCGGCTGGGAAGAGGAGCGCGTTCATCAAACGACCAGTATTCGGCTGAAGAGCTGTGTGGGTTCGCGGTGGAGTGTGGTCGAGTGATCGCAGTTAGCTGAATGAAAGAATGTAATGAAGTTAAAAGAAAAAAACGGGTCGTGCTCATAAGCTTGGAGAACATAACATCGAAACGAGGAGAAAAATGTTATTTGTGTCGCATTCCACAGTTGCAGCCCCCAATAAGGAGCACATATTGTCCCGCTTTAAATCACGTCAAAACTGCGCTTCTAAGTACCACATCACCATAGTGGAGCTGTTACTCACGAGTTTTGACGAGCATCTTGCGTTTGACGACGCCGACCTTGGTTTTGATGGGCAGCAGGTCGCGGACGACGGGGAAGGAGCGCGGCTCCTGCTCATACTCGCGCTCCTCGTCCTCGTCCTCTGAGGAGGAGGAGTCCTCGGCGCGCGGCCGCTTCCTCCGGCCCGGCCCGGCACCGTCCGCCGCTCCCTCCTCGCCGCTGCGCCCAGACGGGTTTTGTAAGGCGGTTATATGACAGGAATAACTGGCTGCAGCTCATCAATTATAACTGCATTTTCTTCACACATTCAAGTAGGATTTCTTGTAGTAAGATTGATAAGTGATATGCAACCCACAGACTATCATAAGTGAGAAAATAAATAAAACAAAACAAACCAATCGAGCAGCAATTGGTACATTGGCAGTGTTCGCCCCTTTTTTCAGCGTTGGGATGCGTCTTATCTCACCTGTCCTCGTCCTCCATTAGAGAGATGTGACCGCGTTTGGCAGCCTTTAGCAGGTGCTCCAGGCCCTCCGTGTCCACTTCATCGGAGGGAGCGTCTGCAAACAAAACCCGCGTAAATACTGGTTCAGCGATATAACGACCGCCACTACTGTATGTCAAATATGTGCAGCAATCGGAGCACCTATTATCATGCTGTGAAAATATATAAATGTTGCATCACAATCGATGTACCATGTTCTAAATGCATCAACATGGAATGCACAATGGTTCACTTGTTGTTGGCCTTACTCAGGCTCTCAATATGATAGTGTTACTGATCTTGCACGGGAGTTTTTGATACGAGTGTCCAGCGTTTTGTATGGACCTTGGTCTCTAATTCTAAAAGATTTAAGGTAAAACGATTACCCAAGTTAATCAGTCATCAATCAATAACTATACTGGTCATCAGTCAACAAACTAAACTACCCGAACGTCTCACGGGTTGGGGTTACATTACACCACATAATCAGGTCACCTCCGTAGCAGGTCAAATTACAACTGACGTCACCAGGTCACGTCCCTCCCACATCTCCCGACATTGCTTCCCCCCCCCCCCCCCGGCCTCACCTGGTCCTCCTGGCCGCTCGGCGCCGGCGCGTGCCGCGCGGGCCGGCATGCCCAGTGAGCGGCGCAGCTCCTCGATCCGCTGCTGACGCTGCTGCAGCTCGTCGTCAGCACCGTCCGCCGGCGCGCGCCGCTGCCGCCGGCCGCCGCCCTTCGCCGCGCCGCCCGGCCGCCGTGGGGCGCCGCCAGGCGGACGCCCATGCTTGGCTTTCCCAGAGCTCTGAGATTTCTTTGATTTAGGAAGGATGGATTTCTTGCCTTTCTTCTTCATCATAGTTGAAATGGAATGAGTTTCTGTGGAAGCAAGATTTTGTCTTATGGTTGATCTAATCTGCATTTGAATTTAGCAGGATAGGTATTGTCTATAAGGACCCAAAGCCAGATAAATGTCAAACCAAAATCTGGTATAGCTAATAAATCAATTTGTTCATTAAAATAACAAAAGTTTGTGATATAATGCATGCTTGCACCACATGGGATGCATCATATATTCAATGGTTACTTATCACTCTGCATCAACTTAGGACTGCAATTTCTGTGTGCCCTCTTTTGTCACATTAAATGTGGCTATGTCCAACCCCGTGTCACCTCTTGCTGAGCTGGTGGGATTATATCCAGGCTCCTAGATGAAACCTAGATGACCAACAAGCAGGGGCGGATCCAGGAAAACTCCAAGGGGAGGGTCATGAATCGAAGTGGTGCCTCTACCTATACCCAAAATTAAAAACTCAACGGATTTCGTCCACTTCATTTTGGTGGTGCCCCCATTTTCAGTTTTTTCATCTTTATTTTTTATTTTTAGTCAGTATCTTAACTCTTAGCCACAACCACATTTACCAATTGTAAGCAAGTATATATGAATGTGCTATGTGTATATATGTTGTGGATGCTGAGTAGTGAGTACTTACCAGGAACGTTATCAGGTAAGCAAATCGTTGTCAGTCCGACGAACTTGACCCTGGCGTCTAAAGGGTCTGTTCTTGACACTTCAGGCTTGTCAGGGGCACCAAAGTCCTTCCAGGGACACCACAAACCTGTCAGGGGCACCTACGGCCTTGTAGGGGCGCCACAAGCCCGCCAGGGGCACCACAGGCCTGCCAGGAAGCAGGGGCACCACAGGTCTAGCAAGTATACACGACAGGCCTGTCAGGGGCACAACGGGCCTGTTGGGCCCATGAGCACCCCTAGGGGCAGGGGCACCACAGTCCTTCCAGGGACACCGCAGGCCTGTGAGGGGCACCAGCGGCCTTGCAGGGGCACCAGTCAACACAGGCCTGCCAGGTGCACCACAGACCTGCCAGGGGCACCAGAGGCCTGCCAGGAGCACCACCGACCTCGCAGGGGTAACTTGGGCCTGTCAGGGCCCAGGGGCACCACGGGCCTGTCGAGAGGCACTTCAGGCTTTTCAGGGGCACCATAGTCCTCTCCGTGCGCAGGGGTAGCAGGGGCACCAGAGGCCTGCCAGGGGCACTACAGGCCTAGCAAGGGCACCACTGGTCTATCAGGGGCACCACGAGCCTGTCATAGCCAGGCATCTCAGGCTTGTCAAGGCCCAGGGGCACCACAGGTCTGTGAGGGGCACCAGCGACCTAGCAGGGGCACCAGTCAACACAGGTCTGCCAGGGGCGCCACAGACCTGCCAGGGGCACCACAGACCTGCCAGGGGCACCAGAGGTCTGCCAGGGGCACCACCGGCCTCGCAGGGGCACCTTGGGCCTGTCAGGGGCACCACGGCCCTGCCGAGGGGCACTTCAGACTTTTCAGGGGCACCAGTCCTCTCCGGGCGCAGGGGTACCAGCGGCCTAGCAAGGGCACCAGAGGCCTGCCAGGGGCACCACAGGTCTAACAAGGGCACCACGGGCCTGTCAGGGGCACCTCAGGCTTGTCAGGGCCCAGGGACACCACAGTCCTTCCAAGGGCACCGCAAGCCTGTCAGGGGCACCAGAGGCCTGCCAGGGGCACCACAGGCCTAGCAAGGGCACCACTGGCCTGTCAGGGGCACCTCAGGCTTGTCAGGGCCCAGGGGCACCACAGTCCTTCCAGGGGCATTACAAGCCTGTCAGGGGCACCAGAGGCCTAGCAAGGGCACCACAGGCCTGCCATGGACACCACAGGCCTGCCAGGGGCACTGCCGGCCTTGCAGGGGCGCCTCAGGCCTGTCAGGGCCACCACGTGCCTGCCGGGGACACTTCAGGCTTGTCAGGGGCGTTACAGTCCTGTCAGGGCCCAGGGGTACCAGGCCCGTGGTGTCCCTGCTAGGCCTGTGGTGCCCCTGGCGGTCCTGTGGTGCCCCTGTCAGGACTGTGATACCTCTGATAGGCCGGTGGTGCCCCTGGCAGGTCTTTGGGCCCCCGGGCCTCAAGGGGGGGCCATGACCCATGTGACCCCCCCCTTGGATCCGCCACTGCCAACAAGGACAAGGACAAAACTGTTTTAACCACAAACCATGGGAAGTCACTATGAGGTCACTGGAGAATAGGACTCAGGCCAGTGACCTGGCTAGTGCACTAAACAGTCCAATTTATAGACTGTTCGCCAAACTGGAAGACATAAGTTACCTCTGTTTCAACTTTGAGTGTATCTTAAAATGGAAGCCTTGAGTCAAACTTGGACTCACAGTCACCAAGACAAAAACCAAAACTGTCAACTCAAATTCCACAGCCACGTGAAACTTCTGAAAGTCTAAAGGTAATAATAGTTGAAATTACTCAAATTGAGACTGTGCCTGTGAGGGTAGAGTAGATAAAATACCTAGTTAAGTTCATAAGCTGATGGCTTTTTCATTTTTCCCACTTGAAGACGGCCAGACCAGATTTTTTAAAACAAAAACTTGTTCAAGATTCAGGTGGCTGATTTGGAGAGGTGGCCGCAGGTCATACAACAGCGAAAGTCCCTGAATTACTGGAAAATTAACAAGTTTAAAAATGTAGGTATAGCTTACAAAATCTAATAATTTACAACCTAAAATAATCTAAAATAAAATTATTAAAAAGCGCCACAATTTGTGTTGCAGTCTCAAAATACATGCCACCCATTTACCTCCCACGAAAGTCCACCAAACCAGCCACCAAGATTCATCGAGATTGAATTTTGAAATCGATTTATCAACGCCGCGTGCCAGTGCCTACCATGTAAAATAGCCAGTGTATGTATGGGATATCGATATGATAACACGACCAGAACATATTGGAAGCCTGTAATGAGGACACGAAATAGAAATTATTTTTCAACCCACTCGCCCCCAATATAGAATATTTGCTTATAATCACGGGTCACAACTCACAAATTATATTTATCCGGCTTCTCTCACACTCTCACCATCTCACACACCCAACATGAACGTTGTTGTTGTTGTTGTTGTGGGTTAGGGCGCGTAGCAACTTGGCTCTTGCGTCCAACTTCTTTTGATGACAGTCTTTCTTCTTCTTCTCTTCTTCTTTGTGGGTAAAGGGAACTAAGCAGGGTGACTAAGCAGGGTTACGGATTTAGGATAGGTATAGCCGTGGTGTGAACTTGCTTTGGGAGGATGTAGCGATGAAGATTTCTGCAGAAGACAGAAGTGGTTAGTTTTCAGCCATAGTTGTGGCATCCTGATGGTTACACTACTGAGGTTTCAACTAGGCTACATAGACCAAGAGAGGTGGTCTAAATACGATAGATTCTGAAAGAACTACTTTGGGGTGAAAACTAACTATAATCGAAATACACTGCAAAAACAGTCAATAGAGAGCAATTGTCGTCGATAACACTCACTCTAAGTAGTTCGCCAAAGTCACATGTTTGACATCACAACATCACATCGTCTCACAATCTCTGAGCAACATTGCATTCAGTAAGATATGCAAACACCGCATCCGTGATCAAGGGAAATTCATTTCCCAGTAGAGATGCAACACTCATCTGGACATTGGATATGCGACATTCTGTTTCCAGGTTCCATCTTTCGGCACAGAATTTCCGACAATGCAGCAAGATGTGCGGAACGTCAAGTGGACATCGGCAACGGTCACATATCGGTGGTGGTTCGCGATCGAGAATATGTCTATGAGTAAGATGAGTATGCCCTATTCGCATCCTAGTCAGTATGATTTCTTCCCTGCGGTTTCTGCGAGAACTAGACATCCATTGGCCGACATTTGGCTTAATCTCTTTAAGGAGTGTCGGGCGGTAATCATGCCATAGCTCAGCGAACTTGTCTTTGATACTCTTACGAACCATAGGCAGAAACTCTCTGTACCCTACATTAACATGCGTGACATTCGGTTTCTGGTGAGACAGTCTGGCCCAATGATCGGCTCTGACATTGCCTGCTACACCGCTGTGTCCTGGTATCCACAGAAAAATACATTGGCATCGGTCACGTGAAAGCTGGTAGAGAATCTCAGAAATCTCTATAACAATGCAATGTTCACGATTGTGAGACGCTATAGCACGTATCGCGGATTGCGAGTCCGAACAGATCATTGCTTTGTCAACCCGATGATTCGAAATGAATCGAAGTGCTTCGCGAATTGCCACCAACTCCGCAGTAAACACTGACATCCACGGATCCAGTTTGTGTGAAAAGAAAGCATTGTTCACTGTAAAAGCACAGCCAGTCGATCCGTCAATCTTGGAGCCGTCAGTATAGAATCTCCGAAACCCTGGATATTGTGCAAGCACCTCTTGGAACGCTACATGAATGTCAGTTTCTGTCCTGTGTCTCGTGCCATCGAGTAACATCACAGTGGTGACGTCGGGTAAGAGCCAGGGAGATATCAGTCCACGTGAGTTCACCGTGTTTACTGGTATTCGGAGACCAAGTTCCCGGCACATTGTGGACAACCTTTGTGATACAGGGAATCCAGAAATCCTTTTCATATAGTGTTCGGATATCCCTTCATACACGTGTTGGTTGCTCTCCATATCAACCAATTTGTGACATGGATGTCGAATGTCTCCCTGTACCTTGAGATAATATCTAAGTGATAGGTCTTGCCTCCTGAGGCTGAGAGGAACCACGTTAGTGTCAACCTGCAACGACCGTACAGGGCTGGAACGTAGCGCTCCAGTCGCGATACGTAGTGCTGTGTTTTGCACGCACTCAAGTGAATCAATAATGCGACTGCCCGGCCCATCTAATATCACTGCAGCATATTCGAGGATTGGACGAATTAAAGCTTTATACATTCGAAGGAGAATCACTCGATCAGCGCCAAACGATTTACCTGATATGCATTTAAGAAGAGCGATTCGTTTCTGCGCCCTCGCTTTAGTATACTCTACATGCGCTCTAAAGTTGAGTTTGCTGTCTAGCAGAACTCCCAGGTATCTCACCTGCTCAGCAAAAGGAATGTTTGCATTGTTGATAACAAGTGTGGGGTAAGATTCCAAGTCAACATGTTTTAATCCACGTCTGAACATGACCGCTGTAGATTTTTCTGCCGAGAAAGAAAATCCATTGTTAAGCGCCCATTCCCCAACTTTGTGCAGAGCCTGCTGACTTTTGTGAAACAGTTGAGGTAATTGTCGACCCTGTGTCCAAATCGTGCAATCGTCAGCATAGATGGCATACGAGACACCTCGAGGGATATCATCAAACATCGAGTTGATAGCAATGTTGAAAAGCAATGGCGAAAGCACCCCACCCTGCACAAGTCCATATTCTTGAGTGAATGTGTCCGATAACGCACCACATCGAACCTGAAACGTTCGACGACTTAGGTACGATTGGACAAAGTACATCAGGTGTCCTCGAAAACCCATGTCAAAAAGGCGATGCAAGAGCACAGTAGGAGACACCATGTTGTATGCCGATTTTAAATCGAGAAAAATCCCTATTGTGGTGCTGTGATGGAGAAATCCATCTCGAATCTGTGACTCCAGTCGTAGCAAGTGGTCCATTGTGCTCCTGTTCTCCCGAAAAGCACTCTGAAACCTAGATAGTAGGCAATACCTTTCTAAGTACCAGCTAAGTCTTTTCCCGATCATTCTTTCCATCAGTTTACACAAAACAGATGTTAGCTGGATTGGGCGGTATGATTTGACTTTATTACAGTCCTTACCCGGCTTCAATATAGGAACAACATACGAATGTTTCCATGTTTGTGGGAAAACATTGTTCAACCATAAAAAGTTGAAAAGCGCCAACAGTTCTCGTAATTGCCCATCATCCATGTGTCTAAAAAATTCGTAGTGCACTTTGTCCGGCCCAACTGACGTAGAGCCTGATCGAGATATCGCCTTAGTTAGTTCAGAGAATGAAAACTCTTTGTTATAGTCTTCGGTGTTCTCATTCCCAAAGTCTGGCATGGTATCAATGAGTGTCCGTTCTCTTAGTAAAAATGCTTCAGAGTACATAGAACGGCCACTCAGTCCGGCAAAGAAACGTCCAAACGTATTAGCAACCTCAAGAGGATCATCGATTGTGGCGTCATTTTCAAACAGTACCGGGTATTGTCGGGATATGCGACCCTTGTAATTGAATTTCCGAAGCGTTTCCCACAGCTTCTTCATTGGTGTTCGGTGATTAAACATAGATATGAACTCCCTCCATGCAGTTACCTGTGCCTCACGAACTGTGCGATGAGCCTTTGCTTTGGCACGACGATATTCAATTCGCAGGAACTCAGAGTATGGGTCTCTCCTCATCCGGTTCTGAGCACGCCGTCTCTCCCTAATGGCGTTTCGGCATTGGTCATTCCACCATGGGCATTGGTATTTAGAGTTACAGTTGCGGGTGGGAATAAATTGTGTAGCCGTTTCCATCATTGCTGCCACCATGTTGTCACAATTGTCAACGCCATTGCTACTATCAAACTTAAAAGAATAGTGTCTCTGAAACTCAGTCCAGTCTGCTCGTTTAATATTCCAACCTAGAAACAGAGGTGGAACAATTGGAGGTGGTGGGCCAGTATCAGAGCCCATTCTGATAAGTACGGGGAAATGGTCACTTGAGTGGAGGTCCTTGTCAGTATTCCATTCCATCATGGGTGCAATATCGCTTGTTGTAACAGTTAAGTCAATAAACGACTCGTTGCCTGTAAAGTCGTCTATTCTAGTGGGCTGCCCATCGTTCAAAACACACAGCATATTCAGGTTGATCACATCCATCCAGATATTTCCTCGAGCATCATTTATTTGGCTACCCCACATCATATGTTTGCTATTAGCATCCGTGCAGATGACAAAGGGCTTAGGAAGCTCTTTGATCAGCTGATCCAGCTCAGTAAAAGAGAAAGTCTCATTTGGTGGTAAGTACAACGAACACACAGCAATTCGACGGTTTTGGACCCGTATTGAGCATACCACTGCCTGTAATGTGGTGTGCACGTCTACCTGAAAATGTGATAACCTGTTTGACACATAAATCGACACTCCTCCACCTCGTCCTCCCTGACGTGAGTATCCATGATACGCAGAAAAACCAGGTAGTCGAAAAGTATACCTGTCATTCATGATGAAATGAGTCTCTTGAATACATATGAGGCTGAAGTTACCATGCATGAACATGGGTTTTGCCTCGGCCCATTTGCCAATGAGCCCTCGTGCATTCCATTGTAGGAAGCTAAGACCCATGAGAAAAACTGAAGGTGTAACTGATCATAAAATAAATAGATACCACTTCAAACTAAAACTTCAATAATGTGAGCAAAAATGGATTGTGTACACCATCAGTGTGCTGTATGTAGCACTCAGTGCCATATGCGCCATCAAACATGGCGCAATACAGCACTAAAAACATATAGATACTCTGCACTATATTTGGTCTTTCTACTGCCTGACTGTGGTATCGTGATCCTGTGTTGGGAACTTTCCATCATGCCGTGCCTGTGTGCGCCGGGCGGCGCCGGCCGAGTAGCGCGGGCGCGGACTCGAGCGCGCGGACCAATCGGCAGCCGCCACGACCGCGGTGACCCCGCCGAGCTGACCGGCGCGGCGGTCGGGTCAGACAGTGCGCGCGGTGCGGCCGGTCGAGGCTGATGTGTTCTTTTGGCGCTTATTTGAACTCTTTCGTTACGTATTTCATTCTTGCTTTACGTTAATATACTACATTGGCGACGAGGATCAAGAATTAAGTTAATAGCGCTCAAGATATCAAGATGTATCAGGCACCAGCTCCGCCGGAGTTCCTCTCCAAGCCGGGACAGCGTCCTGGTAACTGGCAGGCGTGGTTCGAGGACTTCATCATGTACGGTGAGGCCAGCGGGTGGTCTGATTGGCCTGACCTCCGCAGGACGGCGTTTCTGTTGACATCTGTCGGTGCAGAGGCACGTCGTCTGTACCGCGCTGCAGTCTCAGTTGACGATGCTGACCTTAAGAGCGAAGGTAGCGTGTCTGATGATCATTCCGGAACGCACCTACGTTTTGATAAGGCCGTAAGCGTTCTCAAGAAACTGTTTGCCAGTGACGCTGATGTTCGTTCGGCACGTTTGCAGTTTCGACAGATTAAGCAGCGTCATGGAGAGTCCAATGTCATTTTTCTGGCAAACCTGAGGGAGGCAGTCGCAAAATGTAATTTTGGGGAACTGACTGATGAAATGCTGCGCGATGCTTTCATTGAAGGATGCATGTCTGATCCGTTACGTGACAAACTGATCATGACTGACCGACTGACCCTCTCCCAACTGGAGGAACTGGCCGCCGCGCACGATCGTGGTCTGCAGCGGAAGGCCTTGCTGCAGGGCACCGTGAGCTTCCAGTCACCAGCACCAGTGGAGGTCGCGTTCGCCGGACGCCGGAACAGCGCCCCAGCGCGGAGGACACCACAGAAACAGCTTGCAGGTGGGAAGTCTGGGACATGTCGGGCGTGTGGTATGAAGGGCCACTGGGCTAAGGATAAAGTCTGTCGAGCCAAGTCTCAGAAGTGTTGGAAGTGTGGGTCTCTGGGCCACTTCAGCAACTGTTGTCCCAACCAGAGTAAGAGTGTCGATGCTGTGCAAATTCTGTCAGTGTCTGCCCAAGATGTCAATGCTGTTCGTGAGGTGCCATGTCCGTACTACACCGTGACCATCAACAGACACCCAGTGAGGATGCTAGTCGACACCGGTTCTGCGGTAAGCATCATTCCAGCGAGGCTCTACCACCAGAACTTCAGCAGCGTTCAGCTGCGGCCAGCTGGTCCGCTGTCTCAGTGGAACGTGGATCTGACTCTGGAGAGGTGCTCGCGGACATCTACGTCGCGGTGGGACAGCTGCCACTCATGGGCAGGGACCTGCAGCAGCAGCTGGCACTGACCGTGCGTCACGGCAACGTGGTCTGTCAGGTGAGCAGTCAGGTGCTGCCAGCGATCCGAGGGTACGTGCACAAGGTACGTCTTCGACCTGACGCCGTCCCCGTGCAGCTGCCGCTGAGGACAATGCCGTACGCTCTGAGAGATGAGGTAGGTGCCCATCTGGAGGACTTGGAGTGGCAAGGTATCATCGAGCGAGTGGATCGTGCTGCATCTCCATGGCTCTCACCGATCGTAGCCATCCGTAAAAGGGGAGGTAAAGGTCTACGGATTTGCCTCGACTTGTCTGAGGTGAACAGAGCTGTCATCTCAAATGGTCATCCAATTCCTGACATGCAGGAGATGCTGGAGAAGCTGCGTGGTGCGAAGTGCATGTCGACTCTAGACATGAAGTCGGCGTACCACCAGTTGGAGCTCCACGAGTCGTCCAGGGACCTGACGGCGTTCATCCACGACGGCCAGACCTGGAGGTATCGAAGATGCTGCTTTGGGTTGAAGAGCATGCCGCAGTGCTTCCAGAAGCTGATGGAGTGTGTGCTGACCGGTGTTCCAGGGGTGCATGTGTACCTCGACGATGTGATCGTCACTGGGGGCAGCCGGCAAGAGCACGATGACCACCTCCAACAGGTTCTTCGGCGACTGGAGGACCACAACATCACGCTGAACCGTCAGAAGTGCAAGATCGGAGTGACGTCGGTGGACTTCCTGGGTTTCACCGTGACTGACGGCAGGATCTCCGTGTCGTCTGAGCGCGTCCAGGGCTTGCGTAGCCTGGCGGTGCCGAAGTCGAAGAAGGAGCTGCAGGCTGTGCTGGGTTCCCTGGGCTTCTACTGTAAGTTTGTTCCAGGTTACAGTACCCGCGTCGAGTCTCTCAGACGCCAGCTGAGGAAGGATGCTCCAGAGTTCGCCTGGACTCCAGAGATGGATGCGGCGTTCAACGACGTCCGGCAGGCGATCCTCGACTCTGACGCCCTGTCGATGTTCGACCCCAGCCTGCCGACCGTTGTCACGACGGACGCCAGTGATGTCGGCTTGGGAGCCGTCTTGAGCCAGGTACATCCTGAGGGCGAGAGAGTCGTCGCCTTCGCTTCGTCCACGCTCAACGCTGCACAACGGAGGTACAGTGTCACAGAGCGTGAGGGGTTAGCGTGCGTCTGGGCCTGTGAAAAATGGCACAAATATCTGTGGGGTCAAGAGTTTGTGCTACGTACCGATCATGCTGCCTTGAAATCGCTGTTGACTGTCAGGGGTGTTGGTCGTGCCGGCATGAGGATGTCTCGCTGGGCGGTGCGCCTGATGAACTACTCGTTTGCAGTGGAACACGTCAAGGGCCAGCTGAACCCGTCTGACGGCCTCTCCAGACTGCCGGGACCGGAGCAAGAGGTCGAGGATGACGAGTCCGAGCTGGTGGCCTGCCTCGCCGACGAGACGTCAGCCGTCAGCCGTGAGGAGCTAGCAGTAGCGGGACGGGAAGACGCTGAGGTAAGGGCCCTGATGGACCAGATCCCTCGGGAGTGGCCCCGTCGCTTCAGTGATGTTGATGACGTCCTCAGGCCGTATTTCCGCTGTAAGCAGGAGCTAGCTATCGACGGTGAGCTGATTTTGCGTGGTGAACGGATCGTGGTTCCCACTGTGCTCAGACCTCGGTTGCTGACGCTGGCGCATGAATCCCACCAGGGCATCGTCCGGACCAAACAGCGGCTTCGAGCGCTGTTCTGGTGGCCCGGAATGGACGCAGCGGTGGAGACGACCATCAAGGAGTGCCCAGCCTGCATCGTGGCCGACAAGACGGCGAAGACGAGGTTCGCGCCACTCAGTCCTGTTCCCCTGCCAGCTGCAGCCTGGGATAAGGTGGGACTTGACTTCATCGGCCCGATGACAGGACCACCAAATCAAAGGTATGCGATAGTCCTCGTAGACTATTACTCGAAATGGCCAGAGATGGCGTTTGTCCGTGAACCGTCAAGTGATGCTGTCATTGACTTTCTGCTGACTGTGACGTCACGGGAGGGATGGCCAAGGGAGGTTGTCACTGATAACGGTACTCACTTCACATCTGTGAAGTTTGGACAGTTTCTGAAGAAGCATGGTGTCAAGCATGTCAGAGTGTCACCGTATCACCCTGCAGGTAGTGGTGCTGTAGAGCGTTTGAATCGTGACATCAAATCTGCTCTCCAGATGGCGGACCAGCAGTCGGTGGACCGCCGACAGTACCTGCAGTCCTACCTCCGCACGTACCGAGCGACGCCGCACGGAACGACCGGCCGGAGCCCGTCCGAGCTGCTCCACGGCCGGCAGATGCGGACGGACCTGGACAGCGCAGTCGCACCGGAAGGTGGCAGCACCGGAGACGCCGCCTTGCGACAACGGGTCAGCCGAAAGCAGCGCCAGATGAAGCGACACTTCGACAACAGGAAGCGGGTCTGTGCACCGACCATCCAGGTGGGAGACTGGGTCCGGTATCGGGTGATGCCGCGGCCACGTAAAGGACGCCCGCGTTTCTCGTCACCGTGTCGTGTAACTGCTCGTCGTGGACCTGCTTCGTATGAGCTGGAGGGTGGAGTGCGTGTCCACGCGGAGCGCCTGTCTCGCTGCTCACCACCCGATCTTCCCAGGTCTGCACCGTCTCCTGAGTGCACTGGAGTACCGGAGGCCGAGGTGGACCTGCCCTGTCAGCCAGTCACAGACTCTGCTGCGTCGTCGACCGTCGGGCTGCGACGGCGAGCGCCAATCGCAGTCGACGCCGCTGCCAGCGCTGCCACTGGTGACGTGACGTCGGAGCAGTCGTCCGTCGCCGGAGCAGCCGCAGCGCCTAGCCTACCTCGCGACGCTGGCGATGGTGCTGTTCATCGTGCTGGAGGAGATCACCAGGCGGAAACCGGGACGACGACGACCGAGCGTGCGGGTGACGAGTCGGCGTCATCTTCGGAGCCGGCTTCGCCGTATCGAACGCGTAGTGGACGTGTCGTACGTGCGCCGGATCGCTTTGTTTAAGGGGGGAGAAAAGTGTGGTATCGTGATCCTGTGTTGGGAACTTTCCATCATGCCGTGCCTGTGTGCGCCGGGCGGCGCCGGCCGAGTAGCGCGGGCGCGGACTCGAGCGCGCGGACCAATCGGCAGCCGCCACGACCGCGGTGACCCCGCCGAGCTGACCGGCGCGGCGGTCGGGTCAGACAGTGCGCGCGGTGCGGCCGGTCGAGGCTGATGTGTTCTTTTGGCGCTTATTTGAACTCTTTCGTTACGTATTTCATTCTTGCTTTACGTTAATATACTACACTGACCTTCTACTAAGTGGGTTTGAGAACCATCCTAGTGAGACTAGGCATTCGTTTCTCTGTACCCTGTACTGTGGGAGGTACCTGTTTACCTCTTGTGTCCTCATGAGAGGAGGGATGCATTTGGGAAGTTGGATGTTTGCCTTTTCCTCCACCTCTACTCCTACGTTGTCTACCACAACGGTCCACTTTGGTCCACTCCACTCCCTTCCTACCAATCTCTTGGCTTTCCCCATCGTCCATGTCATCAGAGGTGTCAGTCTCTTCGACGACCTGGGCCTTTTGGCTACTCCCATTCCCACTACCTGGAATGGGATTGTCCTCAGCCATGCTATCTCCCACCTCACGTGGTGGTTGTGCAGGGGTTGGGACACAGTCTCTCAGTTCAGGTTCTCGGTTTGGGATCTGGAGTGTCTCATCAGAGGTGTTAACCCCTGCCTGACTCGCCAGTTTGTTGAGAAGGGACAGCATCTTATCCACCTTTGTTTCCAGTACATCAACCCGCTCCCTCAAAGAGGTATCCAGGTGGTTCTGTTGCTGTGTGGTCGGTGATGTCTGAAGTATAGCAGAATATGCCGGTGTCGTGGGTCTTTGGTGCTTTTTCTCATACTCCCTCCGAGCATGAGCGTATGAAATATCCTGTGTCACTTTGATTTCACACACCTCCTTTTCCTTTCTCCAGACTGGGCAGTCGTGGGAGTAACAAGGGTGTCTGTCATCAGAAGTACAGTTAATGCATTTGGGGGAGCAGTCCCCTTCATGTTTCTCACCCCCACACTTCAGACACAACGCAACACTTTTGCACTTGGCCTGAACATGACCATATTTGCCACACTGATTGCAGAGCAGAGGGTTAGGAATGTACCTTCGCACCTCATAGGACACATAATCAAAATGTAGTTGTGTTGGGCACGTTGGCTTGTCAAATGTCAGGATGAGCAGAGGGGTGTTTTCCCTGTGAGTTCCCACCCTCCTTGTCACCCGTTTCGCTCCAACCACTCCAAACTCCTGGAGCCATCCCACTACCTCCTGTTCGGTAAGTTCCGTCAGGTCAAAGGCATAGATAGTGCCTTTGCTCGTGTTAAGTTTCTCTGCTTTCTGAACACTGCACTCCTCACTTCCGAACATTGTCGCTTTCAGCAGTCTGTCAGATTGCCTTTCATTTTTTGTTTTCAGCAACAGACTCCCATCATTCTGAAATGTCGCCTTTGATACTCGATCTTGTCCTCCTAAGATGCCCCTAATGCAAGTCTGAACCCAAGGCCAGCCTTTGCCCTTGATCGGACTCCCTGACTTCAGGGTGACACTCAGGTATAATCCCGAGTCCTCATCACCCCAAAAGGTCTCTCTCATGTTATCTACTCTAGACCTCTTTGTAGCTCTGGGTATCCCCATCATTTACACACCAGCCTACACTTCCGCAATGGATCCCAATCACTCATTGAGGCGATTGTGACTCACCACGTGGCCGAGCTTCCACCCGACAATTAATCAAAACGAAATGGAAGAAAAAGAAAAATGGATGCTTCTCCAAAAGAATTGAATAAACAAAAACAAATTGGACTTAAATAGTCCTCTTCCTTCTTCCCGGCCTCGCCGATCACAATCAAGAGCTTTGCGATAACACGTCCTTCCTCTCCCGTAACTGCGAACGGGATTGCTGTGCCCCAACATGAACACACACCACGCTTGTGGGCGTATTTACAAATTGCACCCGAGCTCCGCCGTGGGGTAAGGTGGGCAGGGGTTTTCGCACTACGGCTGCGGTTGAACTACCGTCTGTGGTAGAAACTTCAGGACGATGGCGCGTTTCATACGAAATCTGGCGCAATGTTTGTTTGCTTCTGAACTTGTACTGTTATTGCTGTGAATTCTTGAAGAGGGAGTGTTTCAATAACAATTTGTGGATTATTTGAGTTTCTTTATATAAACATAGAATAGTATTATGAAACATTGTGTGGAAACTGGAAATACTGATGTGATCAATTACTTAGTTTGGGAATTGATACACATTTTGTAGAGATTTGTCTGGCAAATCAGTTGGTGACATACCAGGGAAATAAGCTAAAATTAGAGCGCTCTATTTATTGCTCCTGCCCCATGTTGAAGAGATACCCCTAAAAGCGTGATCTTTTATCGGCCCTTACGCAGCAAGGCAGTAATTCTCAGACCGGTGGATGGTATCAATAGAAAGAGAATGCATCAAAGATTAACATGAATTAATAAAAATAACATTAAAATGTTAATTAAGCGTGGAAATTAGTCCCAAACATAAGCTAATTATTGCTCCTACCTCGGCGACGGCGCTCCCCGCAGTCAGCGGAGAAGCTAAAATAAAAGCCACCATCCTCCTCCGTAAGTCAATTTTAGAGCGGCCGAGTGGGCCGATGCGGGGCCACCAAACTGAGGTGAGACGCGGCTAGCAATTGCAAACCGCCATAGAAATCAATACGTACAATATGGGATGATTACTCTGAAGCTGGAGTGAAGGCATGAGTAGATTGCAAGAAACGAAATGCATAGATTGGTTGAATTATGTACAATAGGCACAGCTCAGATGAAGCCATTTCTATGATGTTGACATATGACATAACCCTTCCTCTCCTCACCTATGACCTAAGTGCATTGGCAGTTACCGGCATAGTTTTTGAGCACGAGTGTAATTCGCCATCGGGCCGCAATGCATGTTGCTAGGCTGCTGCAATTACAACGAACATACGAATACTGCCTTCATTTGTAGACGTTTGTTTTTTTAGGCGGTCTTTGACGTGCAAGGGGGCATACCTGTCGACAACATGAGTTTCTCCGAATTTCAAAAACTCCCAGAATTTCAATTCCTTATGCACTGTTGTAGGTACAGCTATGTTCACAAGTTTTCGTTTCCTCCTGTTCTAGAAAGGATGATATTTGTCGATTTCGTGC
This sequence comes from Amphibalanus amphitrite, assembly GCF_019059575.1. Classification (NCBI taxonomy): domain Eukaryota; kingdom Metazoa; phylum Arthropoda; class Thecostraca; order Balanomorpha; family Balanidae; genus Amphibalanus; species Amphibalanus amphitrite. The sequence goes on along the minus strand of NW_024883013.1, from coordinate 108,324 downwards.
GTCGCTGATAGGAGGGTGCGTTTAATAATTAGGCCCAACGCTTTCTGCATCCGCGAGTACCTTCAAAAGGGAACAACAGTTTCCATTTATTACACTATGGGACATGTGACAAAATGACAACTGGAACACGCATGAAACGGAGCTCATATCCCTAAAAATGTCTACAATCACTTCTTTTCTGACACTATTAGCAAATACCATCTCAAGTTGGGTGGTTGACAGACAGTCAATGGAGATCTGGGGAGACTGAGTGATGCCAATTCACCACTTAACTGATAATGAGGGCCGAGGGAAGAGAAACATGCAACATGCACAACTGACAACTTGACAAGTGACAAAACACTACCACTATTGCGCAGTGCACAACAAATTACAGCAGCTAGCCCAAAAAATGCTTTTGGTGGCTAATTGCAAAACGAGTCACTAATAAATGTCTTAGTTGCAGCTGAACACTGCACAATAATCACACTGTTCACACATTGAGTGAGATGCCACAGGTGGTTTGAATCACACTTTGATTCAACTGCAAATCTGAAGTGTTGTCATGAGGTTCATGCCTCCATGATCACAGCACTTTGGTTGTGGTTGGCATAACACTTGTAGTCTGCAGAGTTCCACATGAACTGCAGACACCTCATCTGGTGGTCTTCATGTTGCTCAACTTCTTCAGGAGGCAAATGTCGACCACCCAGCGGAAGCATGGTCCTGCAGAAAAGAAAGGTAATGCATAAGGTACAAACATTATCTGCTGAAACAGCCCCTTCAATTGGCTGTTATTAAACTTTTAACATAACATAACAACATGTATTCCATGTATATTACATTTGTTGAAGTAAAATACTGCTGGCTATTTCAAAACCAGAAAATGTAATTATATTGTGGCATAATTCACATGCTCAGCTATCAGTATCAAATAATAATTAATTTAATATTTGGCATATTCTATATAACACATTCATGGAATATTCTACTTCACGTCACAAGGACTCACAATCTTTCTGTTGGGTGTTTGATTGACGCATTAACTAAGTTTGTCTTAGGTTTTCTTATTGCAAAAAAAAATCATATTGCATTATTGTATCAAAATACTGCCAGCAATAACAAAACAAGAACATGAAATGTCAATGAGCAATCCGCCTTTCCTAAAAAGGGATTACTTTGAAAGGAATTTTAGTTTCTTTTCAGGAAAAGGAGAAATGATTATCAGGTAATTATCAGAAAACCACTCAACCAGCAAGTGGCTGGGTGGTTTCACAGCAAACATCAAGCCAAAACATATACTTACATTTATCTAACAATTGAGCCATTTGACTACTACAAGGATATGTGAGCAAAATAAGAATCCAATTATCCTATGTTGACTTCCTTGCAAAGTTTATGCCTTATTTTATGAAAACGTGTCACTAGAATATGATACTTATCATCGAATATTATTTAATTTACGATTTATTTCGATCGGAATGCACATGGAGTCCCGCGCCATTTTCGTCGACGATGAATATGATCGTGTTTCATGAAGAGATAAGGGGTTTCAATGGTCTTTCAAAGCAATAATTTGATGCAAAAATTTGTAGGAAATAATATAAAGCTGGTTCAAATGGCCATCAACCATTTAAAACACCGAAAATACTCACAACTCCGTCCCGACGACCACGCAGCGCCGCGCACGCCACACTACTGGCACAATGCCAAAACTGCTGTCACAGCGGAAATGTTTTTTTTTTCTCGATTGCAATTGTGGAATTATTTATTAAACAGAAGATGATCTTTCCGAAAAACCGACTGATTTCATACACAGATGCATGGAAAATAAAAAAATCCCGGTAAGTTTATTTGTATTGTTTTGTCGATTTTGACATGCTCCTAGTTTGCAGCCATATTTCGATATGTTCTACAGGGAGTTCAGAATTATTTCAGGACCAATCTTTTCCTCATTCATTTTCCCGTCGATCATGAAATTTTTAGAGCGGAACAATTAGTTTCCAGGCGGTCCGAGCGGTTTTCGTGAGAAGGGTGCAAAAATCGGCGTCATTTTTAGAGCCTCGACACCAGCTCAACACAGGACCCTATGGGAGACGGTGAAGTAGCGGGAGCAATAAATAGAGCGCTCTTATTTTAGCTTATTTCCCTGGTGTGTCACCGACTGAAATGGTGTAACAAACCTCAAGCCTATCATGATCTGAAGCTGTTGTAACAAATCAAAATTGCTTTGATGTTACATAGTACCTTGTTGGAAAGACTGGAGCATGGTTCAAGATGATGTGTAAAAATTCAAGATTTGTGAGAAAGCTTGTGACTGAAGAACGAAAGCAGTTCGATATGATGGCTCAATCAAACGTGGAAATGGACGACAAAAGTAGAGTTTCAACGTTCCAGCATGTGAGAATAACTTCAGAAATTCATAGTTCTTGTAGTATTGCATTCTTTTTATATACAGTTATAGGTTTTGTTAGGGTATTTTAAATTCATTGTGTCAGTTGAGATATAGATGGATTGCGGAAAATTTTAGAATCATTGCATGGTAGCTTGGTACTTGTTCGGTACAAAGATATGTGATGAATGCCATGAGAAGGTTTTTTATGATTCAATGTATGGTCGTTGTTGACTGTTGTACCTACAAAAATGCAAGCTTACTAGCAACTAGGTTCTGAATCAAATCGAAAGTATATTTTGCCATGAATGTAAATATGTACCTGCAAAGTATGTCAATAAATTTGTGTGATGTTGACCAGAGAGTTTTATCATCTAGGCATTTATGTCGCTTCTTACATTAGGTGTTAAGCATAGTAATTACGGATGAACTTTGTGCCAAGATCTTCAATGCACAATGTATGTAGCATGTCTACAACCCTCACTGATCCTGCTATAGCTATAGGCATTTGGCACCAGCTTGACCAAGGGCATGAACTTCACAGTTGCACAACCTTTTGTCATGTACCACCAGTCACTTTTTTACTTAAGGTGCACATAGCACTGCAGTGCACACAACAATGTGCAGAGGGCCTACACAAAAACAACATGATAAGTGTGCACTATGCACAGCATTGTACCCTGATTATTTGAATATTTTGATCACTCAACAGACAGCAGTCAGGAGATAATTATTGAATTATGAATATCACATTTATTATACATCACTTGTCAAACAAGAGCATGATGACACACATTTTGACAAGCAATCATGGTAGTATTCCAATAAGTTGGACAGTCACCTCCCTGAGCGCCATTTTTCCAGGAAGGTACCTACCTCTGCAGGTGTTGTGGTAGGCTAGGTTGAATTGGGTTAAGTTAGGCGAAGTAAGGTGGTTAGGACCAGGTCAGACCGTAAGGCCTGGTCAGGTTGATTTTAATCTTTCATTCTAATTTGACATAGATACCTATTACCTATGTTTTTGCTCAAGCCTGAATTTCATTAGGTAATGAGTTAATTTTGCTTTGTTTTTATCTGTCTTGTTTTGTGTTTTCTCCCTTATATTTTGCCCCATAGGCATGGGGTGGAGCTTTTCCAGGGAAGGTGGTGGAGCATGATTGGAGGCGCTCAACCAGACGGCATAGGAGGGCACGGTTTCTGAACGCGCACTGATGCCTGATTCAAGCCACGCTGTCTTCATGCGGGGCGGCGCGCTACTTAAAGATCCCTAAAAGAACGGGAAGTGATGCCGATAGAACCTTCAACCATTCTGGGCTAACGCTTATGACTTGGAAAAAGTCGCGATCCCAATTCAATCGAAAACCTGTGGGCTCTTGTTCAGCAGGAGGTGTATGAAGAGCCACCCAGCCACCCATGAAGTAGCCATAGTAGCTAGCCTCATGACTCTTGGACTATGAAAGGCAAACGAGTCTGTGTGTATGGTTATGAACGCGGCTTCGTGCGGGTTACTCCAAGTATGTGCGTGTTCGGCGTTCGCGTTGTGCATTTTCGTATCCGTAAGTGTGTGCGTTTTCTTGTATAGGTATTTTTTGTGTTATCTTCAACCAGCTCGGACTCGGAGTGTAATCGCCACGCCGATTGTGGATTGCTCTTGATCGTCAATACATACATACATACATACATACATACACCCGCCATAAGCACTGCTCAACCGCAGGCACAGGTTTAGACGGCGTTGGTCCGCATCAAAGCCAATGTGCTGGAGAATCCATTGGCTGAAATGCTCCAGAACATTCATCACTGTGTTTTTTATGAAAGGTGGCTACAAGCTCAGTTAAAATAAAAAGTACCAGATTGTTTTGCTTTTTAATTACAGCGGGAAGAAAGGTGTCCGGATAATTTCGTTACATCCCCTGTAATGTTCAAATGGTTGCTAAATTCGAAATCAGCTCCAAAAACTAGCCTAGAAACATGTAAAACTCGAAAAAGGAACCGAGGTCATCAAAGGTCATTGAGCTGACCTGACCTTCAGGTGACCTTGACACCCACCCTAATGCATGGGACCAGCATCATATCACATATTTCAACGCTTGAAACCACGTGAAAACTGCAACCGCGCGGCTAATGCGAGCCGACATACGCCGAATCGCGATTCGGGCCAAACATGGTCTCGAGAAATAGGTCACAGGTCAAAGGTCATTTGGGTCAGGGTCATGAAATTTTCAGGGTAGGTGTAAAATTGATAAAATCGGGGGCATTGAAAGTTTCGTCGCGATCGGACGGTTTTTACGCGAGTTACTCACGAAAAACCGATAAAGCGCACCCAAAAAGGCAGAAATATGCACATGCGATATCCTATACTGCGAAAAAAGGTCCATCATTTTTTAACGTCGCCGACAAATTGTAATTACCCTAAGCTCAGGCAGATGTATGGTAGAGAATCCCCCAAGTGAAATACACTACGGCGGAAATAAAATACCCTACGGCGGAGCTCGGTTGCAATTTGTAAATACGCCGTGCACAAGGTACGTCTTCGACCTGACGCCGTCCCCGTGCAGCTGCCGCTGAGGACAATGCCGTACGCTCTGAGAGATGAGGTAGGTGCCCATCTGGAGGACTTGGAGTGGCAAGGTATCATCGAGCGAGTGGATCGTGCTGCATCTCCATGGCTCTCACCGATCGTAGCCATCCGTAAAAGGGGAGGTAAAGGTCTACGGATTTGCCTCGACTTGTCTGAGGTGAACAGAGCTGTCATCTCAAATGGTCATCCAATTCCTGACATGCAGGAGATGCTGGAGAAGCTGCGTGGTGCGAAGTGCATGTCGACTCTAGACATGAAGTCGGCGTACCACCAGTTGGAGCTCCACGAGTCGTCCAGGGACCTGACGGCGTTCATCCACGACGGCCAGACCTGGAGGTATCGAAGATGCTGCTTTGGGTTGAAGAGCATGCCGCAGTGCTTCCAGAAGCTGATGGAGTGTGTGCTGACCGGTGTTCCAGGGGTGCATGTGTACCTCGACGATGTGATCGTCACTGGGGGCAGCCGGCAAGAGCACGATGACCACCTCCAACAGGTTCTTCGGCGACTGGAGGACCACAACATCACGCTGAACCGTCAGAAGTGCAAGATCGGAGTGACGTCGGTGGACTTCCTGGGTTTCACCGTGACTGACGGCAGGATCTCCGTGTCGTCTGAGCGCGTCCAGGGCTTGCGTAGCCTGGCGGTGCCGAAGTCGAAGAAGGAGCTGCAGGCTGTGCTGGGTTCCCTGGGCTTCTACTGTAAGTTTGTTCCAGGTTACAGTACCCGCGTCGAGTCTCTCAGACGCCAGCTGAGGAAGGATGCTCCAGAGTTCGCCTGGACTCCAGAGATGGATGCGGCGTTCAACGACGTCCGGCAGGCGATCCTCGACTCTGACGCCCTGTCGATGTTCGACCCCAGCCTGCCGACCGTTGTCACGACGGACGCCAGTGATGTCGGCTTGGGAGCCGTCTTGAGCCAGGTACATCCTGAGGGCGAGAGAGTCGTCGCCTTCGCTTCGTCCACGCTCAACGCTGCACAACGGAGGTACAGTGTCACAGAGCGTGAGGGGTTAGCGTGCGTCTGGGCCTGTGAAAAATGGCACAAATATCTGTGGGGTCAAGAGTTTGTGCTACGTACCGATCATGCTGCCTTGAAATCGCTGTTGACTGTCAGGGGTGTTGGTCGTGCCGGCATGAGGATGTCTCGCTGGGCGGTGCGCCTGATGAACTACTCGTTTGCAGTGGAACACGTCAAGGGCCAGCTGAACCCGTCTGACGGCCTCTCCAGACTGCCGGGACCGGAGCAAGAGGTCGAGGATGACGAGTCCGAGCTGGTGGCCTGCCTCGCCGACGAGACGTCAGCCGTCAGCCGTGAGGAGCTAGCAGTAGCGGGACGGGAAGACGCTGAGGTAAGGGCCCTGATGGACCAGATCCCTCGGGAGTGGCCCCGTCGCTTCAGTGATGTTGATGACGTCCTCAGGCCGTATTTCCGCTGTAAGCAGGAGCTAGCTATCGACGGTGAGCTGATTTTGCGTGGTGAACGGATCGTGGTTCCCACTGTGCTCAGACCTCGGTTGCTGACGCTGGCGCATGAATCCCACCAGGGCATCGTCCGGACCAAACAGCGGCTTCGAGCGCTGTTCTGGTGGCCCGGAATGGACGCAGCGGTGGAGACGACCATCAAGGAGTGCCCAGCCTGCATCGTGGCCGACAAGACGGCGAAGACGAGGTTCGCGCCACTCAGTCCTGTTCCCCTGCCAGCTGCAGCCTGGGATAAGGTGGGACTTGACTTCATCGGCCCGATGACAGGACCACCAAATCAAAGGTATGCGATAGTCCTCGTAGACTATTACTCGAAATGGCCAGAGATGGCGTTTGTCCGTGAACCGTCAAGTGATGCTGTCATTGACTTTCTGCTGACTGTGACGTCACGGGAGGGATGGCCAAGGGAGGTTGTCACTGATAACGGTACTCACTTCACATCTGTGAAGTTTGGACAGTTTCTGAAGAAGCATGGTGTCAAGCATGTCAGAGTGTCACCGTATCACCCTGCAGGTAGTGGTGCTGTAGAGCGTTTGAATCGTGACATCAAATCTGCTCTCCAGATGGCGGACCAGCAGTCGGTGGACCGCCGACAGTACCTGCAGTCCTACCTCCGCACGTACCGAGCGACGCCGCACGGAACGACCGGCCGGAGCCCGTCCGAGCTGCTCCACGGCCGGCAGATGCGGACGGACCTGGACAGCGCAGTCGCACCGGAAGGTGGCAGCACCGGAGACGCCGCCTTGCGACAACGGGTCAGCCGAAAGCAGCGCCAGATGAAGCGACACTTCGACAACAGGAAGCGGGTCTGTGCACCGACCATCCAGGTGGGAGACTGGGTCCGGTATCGGGTGATGCCGCGGCCACGTAAAGGACGCCCGCGTTTCTCGTCACCGTGTCGTGTAACTGCTCGTCGTGGACCTGCTTCGTATGAGCTGGAGGGTGGAGTGCGTGTCCACGCGGAGCGCCTGTCTCGCTGCTCACCACCCGATCTTCCCAGGTCTGCACCGTCTCCTGAGTGCACTGGAGTACCGGAGGCCGAGGTGGACCTGCCCTGTCAGCCAGTCACAGACTCTGCTGCGTCGTCGACCGTCGGGCTGCGACGGCGAGCGCCAATCGCAGTCGACGCCGCTGCCAGCGCTGCCACTGGTGACGTGACGTCGGAGCAGTCGTCCGTCGCCGGAGCAGCCGCAGCGCCTAGCCTACCTCGCGACGCTGGCGATGGTGCTGTTCATCGTGCTGGAGGAGATCACCAGGCGGAAACCGGGACGACGACGACCGAGCGTGCGGGTGACGAGTCGGCGTCATCTTCGGAGCCGGCTTCGCCGTATCGAACGCGTAGTGGACGTGTCGTACGTGCGCCGGATCGCTTTGTTTAAGGGGGGAGAAAAGTGTGGTATCGTGATCCTGTGTTGGGAACTTTCCATCATGCCGTGCCTGTGTGCGCCGGGCGGCGCCGGCCGAGTAGCGCGGGCGCGGACTCGAGCGCGCGGACCAATCGGCAGCCGCCACGACCGCGGTGACCCCGCCGAGCTGACCGGCGCGGCGGTCGGGTCAGACAGTGCGCGCGGTGCGGCCGGTCGAGGCTGATGTGTTCTTTTGGCGCTTATTTGAACTCTTTCGTTACGTATTTCATTCTTGCTTTACGTTAATATACTACACTGACCTTCTACTAAGTGGGTTTGAGAACCATCCTAGTGAGACTAGGCATTCGTTTCTCTGTACCCTGTACTGTGGGAGGTACCTGTTTACCTCTTGTGTCCTCATGAGAGGAGGGATGCATTTGGGAAGTTGGATGTTTGCCTTTTCCTCCACCTCTACTCCTACGTTGTCTACCACAACGGTCCACTTTGGTCCACTCCACTCCCTTCCTACCAATCTCTTGGCTTTCCCCATCGTCCATGTCATCAGAGGTGTCAGTCTCTTCGACGACCTGGGCCTTTTGGCTACTCCCATTCCCACTACCTGGAATGGGATTGTCCTCAGCCATGCTATCTCCCACCTCACGTGGTGGTTGTGCAGGGGTTGGGACACAGTCTCTCAGTTCAGGTTCTCGGTTTGGGATCTGGAGTGTCTCATCAGAGGTGTTAACCCCTGCCTGACTCGCCAGTTTGTTGAGAAGGGACAGCATCTTATCCACCTTTGTTTCCAGTACATCAACCCGCTCCCTCAAAGAGGTATCCAGGTGGTTCTGTTGCTGTGTGGTCGGTGATGTCTGAAGTATAGCAGAATATGCCGGTGTCGTGGGTCTTTGGTGCTTTTTCTCATACTCCCTCCGAGCATGAGCGTATGAAATATCCTGTGTCACTTTGATTTCACACACCTCCTTTTCCTTTCTCCAGACTGGGCAGTCGTGGGAGTAACAAGGGTGTCTGTCATCAGAAGTACAGTTAATGCATTTGGGGGAGCAGTCCCCTTCATGTTTCTCACCCCCACACTTCAGACACAACGCAACACTTTTGCACTTGGCCTGAACATGACCATATTTGCCACACTGATTGCAGAGCAGAGGGTTAGGAATGTACCTTCGCACCTCATAGGACACATAATCAAAATGTAGTTGTGTTGGGCACGTTGGCTTGTCAAATGTCAGGATGAGCAGAGGGGTGTTTTCCCTGTGAGTTCCCACCCTCCTTGTCACCCGTTTCGCTCCAACCACTCCAAACTCCTGGAGCCATCCCACTACCTCCTGTTCGGTAAGTTCCGTCAGGTCAAAGGCATAGATAGTGCCTTTGCTCGTGTTAAGTTTCTCTGCTTTCTGAACACTGCACTCCTCACTTCCGAACATTGTCGCTTTCAGCAGTCTGTCAGATTGCCTTTCATTTTTTGTTTTCAGCAACAGACTCCCATCATTCTGAAATGTCGCCTTTGATACTCGATCTTGTCCTCCTAAGATGCCCCTAATGCAAGTCTGAACCCAAGGCCAGCCTTTGCCCTTGATCGGACTCCCTGACTTCAGGGTGACACTCAGGTATAATCCCGAGTCCTCATCACCCCAAAAGGTCTCTCTCATGTTATCTACTCTAGACCTCTTTGTAGCTCTGGGTATCCCCATCATTTACACACCAGCCTACACTTCCGCAATGGATCCCAATCACTCATTGAGGCGATTGTGACTCACCACGTGGCCGAGCTTCCACCCGACAATTAATCAAAACGAAATGGAAGAAAAAGAAAAATGGATGCTTCTCCAAAAGAATTGAATAAACAAAAACAAATTGGACTTAAATAGTCCTCTTCCTTCTTCCCGGCCTCGCCGATCACAATCAAGAGCTTTGCGATAACACGTCCTTCCTCTCCCGTAACTGCGAACGGGATTGCTGTGCCCCAACATGAACACACACCACGCTTGTGGGCGTATTTACAAATTGCACCCGAGCTCCGCCGTGGGGTAAGGTGGGCAGGGGTTTTCGCACTACGGCTGCGGTTGAACTACCGTCTGTGGTAGAAACTTCAGGACGATGGCGCGTTTCATACGAAATCTGGCGCAATGTTTGTTTGCTTCTGAACTTGTACTGTTATTGCTGTGAATTCTTGAAGAGGGAGTGTTTCAATAACAATTTGTGGATTATTTGAGTTTCTTTATATAAACATAGAATAGTATTATGAAACATTGTGTGGAAACTGGAAATACTGATGTGATCAATTACTTAGTTTGGGAATTGATACACATTTTGTAGAGATTTGTCTGGCAAATCAGTTGGTGACATACCAGGGAAATAAGCTAAAATTAGAGCGCTCTATTTATTGCTCCTGCCCCATGTTGAAGAGATACCCCTAAAAGCGTGATCTTTTATCGGCCCTTACGCAGCAAGGCAGTAATTCTCAGACCGGTGGATGGTATCAATAGAAAGAGAATGCATCAAAGATTAACATGAATTAATAAAAATAACATTAAAATGTTAATTAAGCGTGGAAATTAGTCCCAAACATAAGCTAATTATTGCTCCTACCTCGGCGACGGCGCTCCCCGCAGTCAGCGGAGAAGCTAAAATAAAAGCCACCATCCTCCTCCGTAAGTCAATTTTAGAGCGGCCGAGTGGGCCGATGCGGGGCCACCAAACTGAGGTGAGACGCGGCTAGCAATTGCAAACCGCCATAGAAATCAATACGTACAATATGGGATGATTACTCTGAAGCTGGAGTGAAGGCATGAGTAGATTGCAAGAAACGAAATGCATAGATTGGTTGAATTATGTACAATAGGCACAGCTCAGATGAAGCCATTTCTATGATGTTGACATATGACATAACCCTTCCTCTCCTCACCTATGACCTAAGTGCATTGGCAGTTACCGGCATAGTTTTTGAGCACGAGTGTAATTCGCCATCGGGCCGCAATGCATGTTGCTAGGCTGCTGCAATTACAACGAACATACGAATACTGCCTTCATTTGTAGACGTTTGTTTTTTTAGGCGGTCTTTGACGTGCAAGGGGGCATACCTGTCGACAACATGAGTTTCTCCGAATTTCAAAAACTCCCAGAATTTCAATTCCTTATGCACTGTTGTAGGTACAGCTATGTTCACAAGTTTTCGTTTCCTCCTGTTCTAGAAAGGATGATATTTGTCGATTTCGTGCGTCGCTGATAGGAGGGTGCGTTTAATAATTAGGCCCAACGCTTTCTGCATCCGCGAGTACCTTCAAAAGGGAACAACAGTTTCCATTTATTACACTATGGGACATGTGACAAAATGACAACTGGAACACGCATGAAACGGAGCTCATATCCCTAAAAATGTCTACAATCACTTCTTTTCTGACACTATTAGCAAATACCATCTCAAGTTGGGTGGTTGACAGACAGTCAATGGAGATCTGGGGAGACTGAGTGATGCCAATTCACCACTTAACTGATAATGAGGGCCGAGGGAAGAGAAACATGCAACATGCACAACTGACAACTTGACAAGTGACAAAACACTACCACTATTGCGCAGTGCACAACAAATTACAGCAGCTAGCCCAAAAAATGCTTTTGGTGGCTAATTGCAAAACGAGTCACTAATAAATGTCTTAGTTGCAGCTGAACACTGCACAATAATCACACTGTTCACACATTGAGTGAGATGCCACAGGTGGTTTGAATCACACTTTGATTCAACTGCAAATCTGAAGTGTTGTCATGAGGTTCATGCCTCCATGATCACAGCACTTTGGTTGTGGTTGGCATAACACTTGTAGTCTGCAGAGTTCCACATGAACTGCAGACACCTCATCTGGTGGTCTTCATGTTGCTCAACTTCTTCAGGAGGCAAATGTCGACCACCCAGCGGAAGCATGGTCCTGCAGAAAAGAAAGGTAATGCATAAGGTACAAACATTATCTGCTGAAACAGCCCCTTCAATTGGCTGTTATTAAACTTTTAACATAACATAACAACATGTATTCCATGTATATTACATTTGTTGAAGTAAAATACTGCTGGCTATTTCAAAACCAGAAAATGTAATTATATTGTGGCATAATTCACATGCTCAGCTATCAGTATCAAATAATAATTAATTTAATATTTGGCATATTCTATATAACACATTCATGGAATATTCTACTTCACGTCACAAGGACTCACAATCTTTCTGTTGGGTGTTTGATTGACGCATTAACTAAGTTTGTCTTAGGTTTTCTTATTGCAAAAAAAAATCATATTGCATTATTGTATCAAAATACTGCCAGCAATAACAAAACAAGAACATGAAATGTCAATGAGCAATCCGCCTTTCCTAAAAAGGGATTACTTTGAAAGGAATTTTAGTTTCTTTTCAGGAAAAGGAGAAATGATTATCAGGTAATTATCAGAAAACCACTCAACCAGCAAGTGGCTGGGTGGTTTCACAGCAAACATCAAGCCAAAACATATACTTACATTTATCTAACAATTGAGCCATTTGACTACTACAAGGATATGTGAGCAAAATAAGAATCCAATTATCCTATGTTGACTTCCTTGCAAAGTTTATGCCTTATTTTATGAAAACGTGTCACTAGAATATGATACTTATCATCGAATATTATTTAATTTACGATTTATTTCGATCGGAATGCACATGGAGTCCCGCGCCATTTTCGTCGACGATGAATATGATCGTGTTTCATGAAGAGATAAGGGGTTTCAATGGTCTTTCAAAGCAATAATTTGATGCAAAAATTTGTAGGAAATAATATAAAGCTGGTTCAAATGGCCATCAACCATTTAAAACACCGAAAATACTCACAACTCCGTCCCGACGACCACGCAGCGCCGCGCACGCCACACTACTGGCACAATGCCAAAACTGCTGTCACAGCGGAAATGTTTTTTTTTTCTCGATTGCAATTGTGGAATTATTTATTAAACAGAAGATGATCTTTCCGAAAAACCGACTGATTTCATACACAGATGCATGGAAAATAAAAAAATCCCGGTAAGTTTATTTGTATTGTTTTGTCGATTTTGACATGCTCCTAGTTTGCAGCCATATTTCGATATGTTCTACAGGGAGTTCAGAATTATTTCAGGACCAATCTTTTCCTCATTCATTTTCCCGTCGATCATGAAATTTTTAGAGCGGAACAATTAGTTTCCAGGCGGTCCGAGCGGTTTTCGTGAGAAGGGTGCAAAAATCGGCGTCATTTTTAGAGCCTCGACACCAGCTCAACACAGGACCCTATGGGAGACGGTGAAGTAGCGGGAGCAATAAATAGAGCGCTCTTATTTTAGCTTATTTCCCTGGTGTGTCACCGACTGAAATGGTGTAACAACCTCAAGCCTATCATGATCTGAAGCTGTTGTAACAAATCAAAATTGCTTTGATGTTACATAGTACCTTGTTGGAAAGACTGGAGCATGGTTCAAGATGATGTGTAAAAATTCAAGATTTGTGAGAAAGCTTGTGACTGAAGAACGAAAGCAGTTCGATATGATGGCTCAATCAAACGTGGAAATGGACGACAAAAGTAGAGTTTCAACGTTCCAGCATGTGAGAATAACTTCAGAAATTCATAGTTCTTGTAGTATTGCATTCTTTTTATATACAGTTATAGGTTTTGTTAGGGTATTTTAAATTCATTGTGTCAGTTGAGATATAGATGGATTGCGGAAAATTTTAGAATCATTGCATGGTAGCTTGGTACTTGTTCGGTACAAAGATATGTGATGAATGCCATGAGAAGGTTTTTTATGATTCAATGTATGGTCGTTGTTGACTGTTGTACCTACAAAAATGCAAGCTTACTAGCAACTAGGTTCTGAATCAAATCGAAAGTATATTTTGCCATGAATGTAAATATGTACCTGCAAAGTATGTCAATAAATTTGTGTGATGTTGACCAGAGAGTTTTATCATCTAGGCATTTATGTCGCTTCTTACATTAGGTGTTAAGCATAGTAATTACGGATGAACTTTGTGCCAAGATCTTCAATGCACAATGTATGTAGCATGTCTACAACCCTCACTGATCCTGCTATAGCTATAGGCATTTGGCACCAGCTTGACCAAGGGCATGAACTTCACAGTTGCACAACCTTTTGTCATGTACCACCAGTCACTTTTTTACTTAAGGTGCACATAGCACTGCAGTGCACACAACAATGTGCAGAGGGCCTACACAAAAACAACATGATAAGTGTGCACTATGCACAGCATTGTACCCTGATTATTTGAATATTTTGATCACTCAACAGACAGCAGTCAGGAGATAATTATTGAATTATGAATATCACATTTATTATACATCACTTGTCAAACAAGAGCATGATGACACACATTTTGACAAGCAATCATGGTAGTATTCCAATAAGTTGGACAGTCACCTCCCTGAGCGCCATTTTTCCAGGAAGGTACCTACCTCTGCAGGTGTTGTGGTAGGCTAGGTTGAATTGGGTTAAGTTAGGCGAAGTAAGGTGGTTAGGACCAGGTCAGACCGTAAGGCCTGGTCAGGTTGATTTTAATCTTTCATTCTAATTTGACATAGATACCTATTACCTATGTTTTTGCTCAAGCCTGAATTTCATTAGGTAATGAGTTAATTTTGCTTTGTTTTTATCTGTCTTGTTTTGTGTTTTCTCCCTTATATTTTGCCCCATAGGCATGGGGTGGAGCTTTTCCAGGGAAGGTGGTGGAGCATGATTGGAGGCGCTCAACCAGACGGCATAGGAGGGCACGGTTTCTGAACGCGCACTGATGCCTGATTCAAGCCACGCTGTCTTCATGCGGGGCGGCGCGCTACTTAAAGATCCCTAAAAGAACGGGAAGTGATGCCGATAGAACCTTCAACCATTCTGGGCTAACGCTTATGACTTGGAAAAAGTCGCGATCCCAATTCAATCGAAAACCTGTGGGCTCTTGTTCAGCAGGAGGTGTATGAAGAGCCACCCAGCCACCCATGAAGTAGCCATAGTAGCTAGCCTCATGACTCTTGGACTATGAAAGGCAAACGAGTCTGTGTGTATGGTTATGAACGCGGCTTCGTGCGGGTTACTCCAAGTATGTGCGTGTTCGGCGTTCGCGTTGTGCATTTTCGTATCCGTAAGTGTGTGCGTTTTCTTGTATAGGTATTTTTTGTGTTATCTTCAACCAGCTCGGACTCGGAGTGTAATCGCCACGCCGATTGTGGATTGCTCTTGATCGTCAATACATACATACATACATACATACATACACCCGCCATAAGCACTGCTCAACCGCAGGCACAGGTTTAGACGGCGTTGGTCCGCATCAAAGCCAATGTGCTGGAGAATCCATTGGCTGAAATGCTCCAGAACATTCATCACTGTGTTTTTTATGAAAGGTGGCTACAAGCTCAGTTAAAATAAAAAGTACCAGATTGTTTTGCTTTTTAATTACAGCGGGAAGAAAGGTGTCCGGATAATTTCGTTACATCCCCTGTAATGTTCAAATGGTTGCTAAATTCGAAATCAGCTCCAAAAACTAGCCTAGAAACATGTAAAACTCGAAAAAGGAACCGAGGTCATCAAAGGTCATTGAGCTGACCTGACCTTCAGGTGACCTTGACACCCACCCTAATGCATGGGACCAGCATCATATCACATATTTCAACGCTTGAAACCACGTGAAAACTGCAACCGCGCGGCTAATGCGAGCCGACATACGCCGAATCGCGATTCGGGCCAAACATGGTCTCGAGAAATAGGTCACAGGTCAAAGGTCATTTGGGTCAGGGTCATGAAATTTTCAGGGTAGGTGTAAAATTGATAAAATCGGGGGCATTGAAAGTTTCGTCGCGATCGGACGGTTTTTACGCGAGTTACTCACGAAAAACCGATAAAGCGCACCCAAAAAGGCAGAAATATGCACATGCGATATCCTATACTGCGAAAAAAGGTCCATCATTTTTTAACGTCGCCGACAAATTGTAATTACCCTAAGCTCAGGCAGATGTATGGTAGAGAATCCCCCAAGTGAAATACACTACGGCGGAAATAAAATACCCTACGGCGGAGCTCGGTTGCAATTTGTAAATACGCCGCTTGTGGCATAGCTTGCTTCCATATTAGGTACATTTGGAAGATGTAACGGAAGTTGGCACAGATTCAGCACAGATTCAGCACAGCACAGATTCGGTAGGGGGAAAAAAGGCCCCGGTAGAGGGAAACCTTTATGACCCGTTTTCCCCTAGAAATGACGTCACAAAGAGGTAAAAATGGGTATCAATCGAAAGCTCTCGTTTACCCAGACACAGTCCTGCAGGAAAATTTCACTTTTTCCCCATAGGAAAGTTTTTACGGGAAAATCAAAATTTTGGGTCAATGGGGGTCCCCCCCGATTTCGTTCAAAATCGGCACACAGGTGCCCCACCACCAGCCGAGAAACTTTCCCCAAAACGGTCCCCGTTGCATTGACGTTTAAGGCCCGTAAAGCCCCCTAGACTCGTAAAATATCCGTAAAATCGCCTTTGTACGGACAAAAAAGTGGTGCTATGGTAAAAATGGGTATCAATCGAAAGCTCTCGTTTACCCAGACACAGTCCTGCAGGAAAATTCCACTTTTTCCCCATAGGAAAGTTTGTACGGGAAAATCAAAATTTTGGGTCAATGGGGGGTCCCCCCCGATTTCGTTCAAAATCGGCACACAGGTGCCCCACCACCAGCCGAGAAACTTTCCCCAAAACGGTCCCCGTTGCATTGACGTTTAAGGCCCGTAAAGCCCCCTAGACTCGTAAAATATCCGTAAAATCGCCTTTGTACGGACAAAAAAGTGGTGCTATGGTAAAAATGGGTATCATTCGAAAGCTCTCGTTTACCCAGACACAGTCCTGCAGGAAAATTTCACTTTTTCCCCATAGGAAAGTTTGTACGGGAAAATCAAAATTTTGGGTCAATAGGGGGTCCCCCCCGATTTCGTTCAAAATCGGCACACAGGTGCCCCACCACCAGCCGAGAAACTTTCCCCAAAACGGTCCCCGTTGCATTGACGTTTAAGGTCCGTAAAGCCCCCTAGACTCGTAAAATATCCGTAAAATCGCCTTTGTACGGACAAAAAAGTGGTGCTATGGTAAAAATGGGTATCAATCGAAAGCTCTCGTTTACCCAGACACAGTCCTGCAGGAAAATTCCACTTTTTCCCCATAGGAAAGTTTGTACGGGAAAATCAAAATTTTGGGTCAATGGGGGGTCCCCCCCGATTTCGTTCAAAATCGGCACACAGGTGCCCCACCACCAGCCGAGAAACTTTCCCCAAAACGGTCCCCGTTGCATTGACGTTTAAGGCCCGTAAAGCCCCCTAGACTCGTAAAATATCCGTAAAATCGCCTTTGTACGGACAAAAAAGTGGTGCTATGGTAAAAATGGGTATCAATCGAAAGCTCTCGTTTACCCAGACACAGTCCTGCAGAAAAATTCCACTTTTTCCCCATAGGAAAGTTTGTACGGGAAAATCAAAATTTTGGGTCAATGAGGGGTCCCCCCCGATTTCGTTCAAAATCGGCACACAGGTGCCCCACCACCAGCCGAGAAACTTTCCCCAAAACGGTCCCCGTTGCATTGACGTTTAAGGCCCGTAAAGCCCCCTAGACTCGTAAAATATCCGTAAAATCGCCTTTGTACGGACAAAAAAGTGGTGCTATGGTAAAAATGGGTATCAATCGAAAGCTCTCGTTTACCCAGACACAGTCCTGCAGGAAAATTCCACTTTTTCCCCATAGGAAAGTTTTTACGGGAAAATCAAAATTTTGGGTCAATGGGGGTTCCCCCCGATTTCGTTCAAAATCGGCACACAGGTGCCCCACCACCAGCCGAGAAACTTTCCCCAAAACGGTCCCCGTTGCATTGACGTTTAAGGCCCGTAAAGCCCCCTAGACTCGTAAAATATCCGTAAAATCGCCTTTGTACGGACAAAAAAGTGGTGCTATGGTAAAAATGGGTATCAATCGAAAGCTCTCGTTTACCCAGACACAGTCCTGCAGGAAAATTCCACTTTTTCCCCATAGGAAAGTTTGTACGGGAAAATCAAAATTTTGGGTCAATGGGGGGTCCCCCCCGATTTCGTTCAAAATCGGCACACAGTTGCCCCACCACCAGCCGAGAAACTTTCCCCAAAACGGTCCCCGTTGCATTGACGTTTAAGGCCCGTAAAGCCCCCTAGACTCGTAAAATATCCGTAAAATCCTTAAAATAAATCCGTAAAATATCGGCACCTGTGTGCTGATTTTGAACGAAATCGGGGGGACCCCCATTGACCCAACCATTTACCATAGCACCACTTTTTTGTCCGTACAAAGGCGATTTTACGGATATTTTACGAGTCTAGGGGGCTTTACGGGCCTTAAATGTCAATGCAACGAGGACCGTTTTGGGGAAAGTTTCTCGGCTGGTGGTGGGGCACCTGTGTGCCGATTTTGAACGAAATCGGGGGGGAACCCCCATTGACCCAAAATTTTGATTTTCCCGTAAAAACTTTCCTATGGGGAAAAAGTGGAATTTTCCTGCAGGACTGTGTCTGGGTAAACGAGAGCTTTCGATTGATACCCATTTTTACCGTAGCACCACTTTTTTGTCCGTACAAAGGCGATTTTACGGATATTTTACGAGTCTAGGGGGTTTTACGGACCTTAAACGTCAATGCAACGGGGACTGTTTTGGGGAAAGTTTCTCGGCTGGTGGTGGGGCACCTGTGTGCCGATTTTGAACGAAATCGGGGGGACCCCCCATTGACCCAAAATTTTGATTTTCCCGTACAAACTTTCCTATGGGGAAAAAGTGGAATTTTCCTGCAGGACTGTGTCTGGGTAAACGAGAGCTTTCGATTGATACCCATTTTTACCATAGCACCACTTTTTTGTCCGTACAAAGGCGATTTTACGGATATTTTACGAGTCTAGGGGGCTTTACGGGCCTTAACCCTATTCCTGGCGGGCTCCGCCGGGACAAGAAACTGGCGGGGGGGGGCCGATTCGGCCCCCCCCCCCCTGAGATCTCGAGAACGAAGCAAGATAGCGACAAGCGGTAAACGGCATCGGATACGCACGGCCAAGATCTACAATTTTTACAAAGGTCATTTTCAGGTCAGGTCAAAGATGACGTCACAGGGGTCGAAAAAGTCAAAATGGCGGCACTAGATATGGAGAGAGTTTTTCTCGAATAACTTTCGAATTAGTCAAGATAGGAACAAACTAAGGGCATCATCGTGATCCTCTCGTCAATCCGCATCGAATGATATATGTTGACCTTGAAAGGTCAAGGTCAAAGGTTGACCTCAGGTCACGTGACCTCGAGGTCATCATGTATATCATTCGATGCGTCTTGACGAGCTGAACACAATGAGACCATCCACGCGTCTGTATCTTGTTCCTGTACGGAGTTATTGGCCAAAAACCTTTGGTGACCTTTGATGACGTCACATGACCTCACAGCTGCCCAACAGCAAAACAGACCTCAAGGTAGTGAAGGTTGATCGTATATGAAGTCATGTATGGTATATGGGGCCATTCCGACCCGTTTTAGTGGTAAAAACAGGGAGTTGATTTTTCCCCCATTGACTTATAATGGGCAGGTCGCGAAATTGACCTGACCTTAGGTCACCGATATCAAAATTCCGAGATATACAAATTGCACATACTGGTACCCTAACTAAAGCCTGAAGAGAAGAAATTGATCGGTCAAAAACTCTAGCTCTGGCGTGATTGCAAACTTTTCTGAGGTAGCGTCACCAAACCGCCTCTGGTGACCTGACCTGAGGTCAGATCAACTCAAAATTTTCAGACATGTTGCGTAGAAGCCTTTTAGGAAAAGTCAGAAAATTTGAGCTTCCTAGCTCAACGCGTTTGGGAGATATAACCAAAAAACCTCAGGGGGGGGCTCCTGAGGCCCCCCCCCCGCCAGGAATAGGGTTAAACGTCAATGCAACGGGGACCGTTTTGGGGAAAGTTTCTCGGCTGGTGGTGGGGCACCTGTGTGCCGATTTTGAACGAAATCGGGGGGGACCCCTCATTGACCCAAAATTTTGATTTTCCCGTACAAACTTTCCTATGGGGAAAAAATGGAATTTTCCTGCAGGACTGTGTCTGGGTAAACGAGAGCTTTCGATTGATACCCATTTTTACCATAGCACCACTTTTTTGTCCGTACAAAGGCGATTTTACGGATATTTTACGAGTCTAGGGGGCTTTACGGGCCTTAAACGTCAATGCAACGGGGACCGTTTTGGGGAAAGTTTCTCGGCTGGTGGTGGGGCACCTGTGTGCCGATTTTGAACGAAATCGGGGGGGACCCCCCATTGACCCAAAATTTTGATTTTCCCGTACAAACTTTCCTATGGGGAAAAAGTGGAATTTTCCTGCAGGACTGTGTCTGGGTAAACGAGAGCTTTCGATTGATACCCATTTTTACCATAGCACCACTTTTTTGTCCGTACAAAGGCGATTTTACGGATATTTTACGAGTCTAGGGGGCTTTACGGACCTTAAACGTCAATGCAACGGGGACCGTTTTGGGGAAAGTTTCTCGGCTGGTGGTGGGGCACCTGTGTGCCGATTTTGAACGAAATCGGGGGGGACCCCCCATTGACCCAAAATTTTGATTTTCCCGTACAAACTTTCCTATGGGGAAAAAGTGAAATTTTCCTGCAGGACTGTGTCTGGGTAAACGAGAGCTTTCGATTGATACCCATTTTTACCATAGCACCACTTTTTTGTCCGTACAAAGGCGATTTTACGGATATTTTACGAGTCTAGGGGGCTTTACGGACCTTAAACGTCAATGCAACGGGGACCGTTTTGGGGAAAGTTTCTCGGCTGGTGGTGGGGCACCTGTGTGCCGATTTTGAACGAAATCGGGGGGGACCCCCCATTGACCCAAAATTTTGATTTTCCCGTACAAACTTTCCTATGGGGAAAAAGTGAAATTTTCCTGCAGGACTGTGTCTGGGTAAACGAGAGCTTTCGAATGATACCCATTTTTACCATAGCACCACTTTTTTGTCCGTACAAAGGCGATTTTACGGATATTTTACGAGTCTAGGGGGCTTTACGGGCCTTAAACGTCAATGCAACGGGGACCGTTTTGGGGAAAGTTTCTCGGCTGGTGGTGGGGCACCTGTGTGCCGATTTTGAATGAAATCGGGGGGACCCCCCATTGACCCAAAATTTTGATTTTCCCGTACAAACTTTCCTATGGGGAAAAATGGAATTTTCCTGTAGGACTGTGTCTGGGTAAACGAGAGCTTTCGATGGATACCCATTTTTACCATAGCACCACTTTTTTGTCCGTACAAAGGCGATTTTACGGATATTTTACGAGTCTAGGGGGCTTTACGGGCCTTAAACGTCAATGCAACGGGGACCGTTTTGGGGAAAGTTTCTCGGCTGGTGGTGGGGCACCTGTGTGCCGATTTTGAACGAAATCGGGGGGGACCCCCCATTGACCCAAAATTTTGATTTTCCCGTACAAACTTTCTTATGGGGAAAAAGTGGAATTTTCCTGCAGGACTGTGTCTGGGTAAACGAGAGCTTTCGATTGATACCCATTTTTACCATAGCACCACTTTTTTGTCCGTACAAAGGCGATTTTACGGATATTTTACGAGTCTAGGGGGCTTTACGGGCCTTAAACGTCAATGCAACGGGGACCGTTTTGGGGAAAGTTTCTCGGCTGGTGGTGGGGCACCTGTGTGCCGATTTTGAACGAAATCGGGGGGACCCCCCATTGACCCAAAATTTTGATTTTCCCGTAAAAACTTTCCTATGGGGAAAAAGTGGAATTTTCCTGCAGGACTGTGTCTGGGTAAACGAGAGCTTTCGATTGATACCCATTTTTACCATAGCACCACTTTTTTGTCCGTACAAAGGCGATTTTACGGATATTTTACGAGTCTAGGGGGCTTTACGGGCCTTAAACGTCAATGCAACGGGGACCGTTTTGGGGAAAGTTTCTCGGCTGGTGGTGGGGCACCTGTGTGCCGATTTTGAACGAAATCGGGGGGGACCCCCCATTGACCCAAAATTTTGATTTTCCCGTACAAACTTTCCTATGGGGAAAAAGTGGAATTTTCCTGCAGGACTGTGTCTGGGTAAACGAGAGCTTTCGATTGATACCCATTTTTACCATAGCACCACTTTTTTGTCCGTACAAAGGCGATTTTACGGATATTTTACGAGTCTAGGGGGCTTTACGGACCTTAAACGTCAATGCAACGGGGACCGTTTTGGGGAAAGTTTCTCGGCTGGTGGTGGGGCACCTGTGTGCCGATTTTGAACGAAATCGGGGGGGACCCCCCATTGACCCAAAATTTTGATTTTCCCGTAAAAACTTTCCTATGGGGAAAAAGTGGAATTTTCCTGCAGGACTGTGTCTGGGTAAACGAGAGCTTTCGATTGATACCCATTTTTACCATAGCACCACTTTTTTGTCCGTACAAAGGCGATTTTACGGATATTTTACGAGTCTAGGGGGCTTTACGGGCCTTAAACGTCAATGCAACGGGGACCGTTTTGGGGAAAGTTTCTCGGCTGGTGGTGGGGCACCTGTGTGCCGATTTTGAACGAAATCGGGGGGGACCCCCCATTGACCCAAAATTTTGATTTTCCCGTACAAACTTTCCTATGGGGAAAAAGTGAAATTTTCCTGCAGGACTGTGTCTGGGTAAACGAGAGCTTTCGATTGATACCCATTTTTACCATAGCACCACTTTTTTGTCCGTACAAAGGCGATTTTACGGATATTTTACGAGTCTAGGGGGCTTTACGGGCCTTAAACGTCAATGCAACGGGGACCGTTTTGGGGAAAGTTTCTCGGCTGGTGGTGGGGCACCTGTGTGCCGATTTTGAATGAAATCGGGGGGACCCCCCATTGACCCAAAATTTTGATTTTCCCGTACAAACTTTCCTATGGGGAAAAATGGAATTTTCCTGCAGGACTGTGTCTGGGTAAACGAGAGCTTTCGATGGATACCCATTTTTACCATAGCACCACTTTTTTGTCCGTACAAAGGCGATTTTACGGATATTTTACGAGTCTAGGGGGCTTTACGGGCCTTAAACGTCAATGCAACGGGGACCGTTTTGGGGAAAGTTTCTCGGCTGGTGGTGGGGCACCTGTGTGCCGATTTTGAACGAAATCGGGGGGGACCCCCCATTGACCCAAAATTTTGATTTTCCCGTAAAAACTTTCCTATGGGGAAAAAGTGGAATTTTCCTGCAGGACTGTGTCTGGGTAAACGAGAGCTTTCGATTGATACCCATTTTTACCATAGCACCACTTTTTTGTCCGTACAAAGGCGATTTTACGGATATTTTACGAGTCTAGGGGGCTTTACGGGCCTTAAACGTCAATGCAACGGGGACCGTTTTGGGGAAAGTTTCTCGGCTGGTGGTGGGGCACCTGTGTGCCGATTTTGAACGAAATCGGGGGGGACCCCCCATTGACCCAAAATTTTGATTTTCCCGTAAAAACTTTCCTATGGGGAAAAAGTGGAATTTTCCTGCAGGACTGTGTCTGGGTAAACGAGAGCTTTCGATTGATACCCATTTTTACCATAGCACCACTTTTTTGTCCGTACAAAGGCGATTTTACGGATATTTTACGAGTCTAGGGGGCTTTACGGGCCTTAAACGTCAATGCAACGGGGACCGTTTTGGGAAAGTTTCTCGGCTGGTGGTGGGGCACCTGTGTGCCGATTTTGAACGAAATCGGGGGGGACCCCCCATTGACCCAAAATTTTGATTTTCCCGTACAAACTTTCCTATGGGGAAAAAGTGGAATTTTCCTGCAGGACTGTGTCTGGGTAAACGAGAGCTTTCGATTGATACCCATTTTTACCATAGCACCACTTTTTTGTCCGTACAAAGGCGATTTTACGGATATTTTACGAGTCTAGGGGGCTTTACGGGCCTTAAACGTCAATGCAACGGGGACCGTTTTGGGGAAAGTTTCTCGGCTGGTGGTGGGGCACCTGTGTGCCGATTTTGAACGAAATCGGGGGGGACCCCCCATTGACCCAAAATTTTGATTTTCCCGTAAAAACTTTCCTATGGGGAAAAAGTGAAATTTTCCTGCAGGACTGTGTCTGGGTAAACGAGAGCTTTCGATTGATACCCATTTTTACCATAGCACCACTTTTTTGTCCGTACAAAGGCGATTTTACGGATATTTTACGAGTCTAGGGGGCTTTACGGGCCTTAAACGTCAATGCAACGGGGACCGTTTTGGGGAAAGTTTCTCGGCTGGTGGTGGGGCACCTGTGTGCCGATTTTGAACGAAATCGGGGGGGACCCCCCATTGACCCAAAATTTTGATTTTCCCGTACAAACTTTCCTATGGGGAAAAAGTGAAATTTTCCTGCAGGACTGTGTCTGGGTAAACGAGAGCTTTCGATTGATACCCATTTTTACCATAGCACCACTTTTTTGTCCGTACAAAGGCGATTTTACGGATATTTTACGAGTCTAGGGGGCTTTACGGGCCTTAAACGTCAATGCAACGGGGACCGTTTTGGGGAAAGTTTCTCGGCTGGTGGTGGGGCACCTGTGTGCCGATTTTGAACGAAATCGGGGGGGACCCCCCATTGACCCAAAATTTTGATTTTCCCGTACAAACTTTCTTATGGGGAAAAAGTGGAATTTTCCTGCAGGACTGTGTCTGGGTAAACGAGAGCTTTCGATTGATACCCATTTTTACCATAGCACCACTTTTTTTGTCCGTACAAAGGCGATTTTACGGATATTTTACGAGTCTAGGGGGCTTTACGGGCCTTAAACGTCAATGCAACGGGGACCGTTTTGGGGAAAGTTTCTCGGCTGGTGGTGGGGCACCTGTGTGCCGATTTTGAACGAAATCGGGGGGGACCCCCCGATTGACCCAAAATTTTGATTTTCCCGTAAAAACTTTCCTATGGGGAAAAAGTGGAATTTTCCTGCAGGACTGTGTCTGGGTAAACGAGAGCTTTCGATTGATACCCATTTTTACCATAGCACCACTTTTTTGTCCGTACAAAGGCGATTTTACGGATATTTTACGAGTCTAGGGGGCTTTACGGGCCTTAAACGTCAATGCAACGGGGACCGTTTTGGGGAAAGTTTCTCGGCTGGTGGTGGGGCACCTGTGTGCCGATTTTGAACGAAATCGGGGGGGACCCCCCATTGACCCAAAATTTTGATTTTCCCGTACAAACTTTCCTATGGGGAAAAAGTGGAATTTTCCTGCAGGACTGTGTCTGGGTAAACGAGAGCTTTCGATTGATACCCATTTTTACCATAGCACCACTTTTTTGTCCGTACAAAGGCGATTTTACGGATATTTTACGAGTCTAGGGGGCTTTACGGGCCTTAAACGTCAATGCAACGGGGACCGTTTTGGGGAAAGTTTCTCGGCTGGTGGTGGGGCACCTGTGTGCCGATTTTGAACGAAATCGGGGGGGACCCCCCATTGACCCAAAATTTTGATTTTCCCGTAAAAACTTTCCTATGGGGAAAAAGTGGAATTTTCCTGCAGGACTGTGTCTGGGTAAACGAGAGCTTTCGATTGATACCCATTTTTACCATAGCACCACTTTTTTGTCCGTACAAAGGCGATTTTACGGATATTTTACGAGTCTAGGGGGCTTTACGGGCCTTAAACGTCAATGCAACGGGGACCGTTTTGGGGAAAGTTTCTCGGCTGGTGGTGGGGCACCTGTGTGCCGATTTTGAACGAAATCGGGGGGGACCCCCCATTGACCCAAAATTTTGATTTTCCCGTACAAACTTTCCTATGGGGAAAAAGTGAAATTTTCCTGCAGGACTGTGTCTGGGTAAACGAGAGCTTTCGATTGATACCCATTTTTACCATAGCACCACTTTTTTGTCCGTACAAAGGCGATTTTACGGATATTTACGAGTCTAGGGGGCTTTACGGGCCTTAAACGTCAATGCAACGGGGACCGTTTTGGGGAAAGTTTCTCGGCTGGTGGTGGGGCACCTGTGTGCCGATTTTGAACGAAATCGGGGGGGACCCCCCATTGACCCAAAATTTTGATTTTCCCGTACAAACTTTCTTATGGGGAAAAAGTGGAATTTTCCTGCAGGACTGTGTCTGGGGAAACGAGAGCTTTCGATTGATACCCATTTTTACCATAGCACCACTTTTTTGTCCGTACAAAGGCGATTTTACGGATATTTTACGAGTCTAGGGGGCTTTACGGGCCTTAAACGTCAATGCAACGGGGACCGTTTTGGGGAAAGTTTCTCGGCTGGTGGTGGGGCACCTGTGTGCCGATTTTGAACGAAATCGGGGGGGACCCCCCATTGACCCAAAATTTTGATTTTCCCGTAAAAACTTTCCTATGGGGAAAAAGTGGAATTTTCCTGCAGGACTGTGTCTGGGTAAACGAGAGCTTTCGATTGATACCCATTTTTACCATAGCACCACTTTTTTGTCCGTACAAAGGCGATTTTACGGATATTTTACGAGTCTAGGGGGCTTTACGGGCCTTAAACGTCAATGCAACGGGGACCGTTTTGGGGAAAGTTTCTCGGCTGGTGGTGGGGCACCTGTGTGCCGATTTTGAACGAAATCGGGGGGGACCCCCCATTGACCCAAAATTTTGATTTTCCCGTACAAACTTTCCTATGGGGAAAAAGTGAAATTTTCCTGCAGGACTGTGTCTGGGTAAACGAGAGCTTTCGATTGATACCCATTTTTACCATAGCACCACTTTTTTGTCCGTACAAAGGCGATTTTACGGATATTTTACGAGTCTAGGGGGCTTTACGGGCCTTAAACGTCAATGCAACGGGGACCGTTTTGGGGAAAGTTTCTCGGCTGGTGGTGGGGCACCTGTGTGCCGATTTTGAACGAAATCGGGGGGGACCCCCCATTGACCCAAAATTTTGATTTTCCCGTACAAACTTTCTTATGGGGAAAAAGTGGAATTTTCCTGCAGGACTGTGTCTGGGGAAACGAGAGCTTTCGATTGATACCCATTTTTACCATAGCACCACTTTTTTGTCCGTACAAAGGCGATTTTACGGATATTTTACGAGTCTAGGGGGCTTTACGGGCCTTAAACGTCAATGCAACGGGGACCGTTTTGGGGAAAGTTTCTCGGCTGGTGGTGGGGCACCTGTGTGCCGATTTTGAACGAAATCGGGGGGGACCCCCCATTGACCCAAAATTTTGATTTTCCCGTAAAAACTTTCCTATGGGGAAAAAGTGGAATTTTCCTGCAGGACTGTGTCTGGGTAAACGAGAGCTTTCGATTGATACCCATTTTTACCATAGCACCACTTTTTTGTCCGTACAAAGGCGATTTTACGGATATTTTACGAGTCTAGGGGGCTTTACGGGCCTTAAACGTCAATGCAACGGGGACCGTTTTGGGGAAAGTTTCTCGGCTGGTGGTGGGGCACCTGTGTGCCGATTTTGAACGAAATCGGGGGGGACCCCCCATTGACCCAAAATTTTGATTTTCCCGTAAAAACTTTCCTATTGGGAAAAAGTGGAATTTTCCTGCAGGACTGTGTCTGGGTAAACGAGAGCTTTCGATTGATACCCATTTGTACCATAGCACCACTTTTTTGTCCGTACAAAGGCGATTTTACGGATATTTTACGAGTCTAGGGGGCTTTACGGGCCTTAAACGTCAATGCAACGGGGACCGTTTTGGGGAAAGTTTCTCGGCTGGTGGTGGGGCACCTGTGTGCCGATTTTGAACGAAATCGGGGGGGACCCCCATTGACCCAAAATTTTGATTTTCCCGTACAAACTTTCCTATGGGGAAAAAGTGAAATTTTCCTGCAGGACTGTGTCTGGGTAAACGAGAGCTTTCGATTGATACCCATTTTTACCATAGCACCACTTTTTTGTCCGTACAAAGGCGATTTTACGGATATTTTACGAGTCTAGGGGGCTTTACGGGCCTTAAACGTCAATGCAACGGGGACCGTTTTGGGGAAAGTTTCTCGGCTGGTGGTGGGGCACCTGTGTGCCGATTTTGAACGAAATCGGGGGGGACCCCCCATTGACCCAAAATTTTGATTTTCCCGTACAAACTTTCTTATGGGGAAAAAGTGGAATTTTCCTGCAGGACTGTGTCTGGGTAAACGAGAGCTTTCGATTGATACCCATTTTTACCATAGCACCACTTTTTTTGTCCGTACAAAGGCGATTTTACGGATATTTTACGAGTCTAGGGGGCTTTACGGGCCTTAAACGTCAATGCAACGGGGACCGTTTTGGGGAAAGTTTCTCGGCTGGTGGTGGGGCACCTGTGTGCCGATTTTGAACGAAATCGGGGGGGACCCCCCATTGACCCAAAATTTTGATTTTCCCGTAAAAACTTTCCTATGGGGAAAAGGTGGAATTTTCCTGCAGGACTGTGTCTGGGTAAACGAGAGCTTTCGATTGATACCCATTTTTACCATAGCACCACTTTTTTGTCCGTACAAAGGCGATTTTACGGATATTTTACGAGTCTAGGGGGCTTTACGGGCCTTAAACGTCAATGCAACGGGGACCGTTTTGGGGAAAGTTTCTCGGCTGGTGGTGGGGCACCTGTGTGCCGATTTTGAACGAAATCGGGGGGGGACCCCCCATTGACCCAAAATTTTGATTTTCCCGTACAAACTTTCCTATGGGGAAAAAGTGGAATTTTCCTGCAGGACTGTGTCTGGGTAAACGAGAGCTTTCGATTGATACCCATTTTTACCATAGCACCACTTTTTTGTCCGTACAAAGGCGATTTTACGGATATTTTACGAGTCTAGGGGGCTTTACGGGCCTTAAACGTCAATGCAACGGGGACCGTTTTGGGGAAAGTTTCTCGGCTGGTGGTGGGGCACCTGTGTGCCGATTTTGAACGAAATCGGGGGGGACCCCCCATTGACCCAAAATTTTGATTTTCCCGTAAAAACTTTCCTATGGGGAAAAAGTGGAATTTTCCTGCAGGACTGTGTCTGGGTAAACGAGAGCTTTCGATTGATACCCATTTTTACCATAGCACCACTTTTTTGTCCGTACAAAGGCGATTTTACGGATATTTTACGAGTCTAGGGGGCTTTACGGGCCTTAAACGTCAATGCAACGGGGACCGTTTTGGGGAAAGTTTCTCGGCTGGTGGTGGGGCACCTGTGTGCCGATTTTGAACGAAATCGGGGGGGACCCCCCATTGACCCAAAATTTTGATTTTCCCGTACAAACTTTCCTATGGGGAAAAAGTGAAATTTTCCTGCAGGACTGTGTCTGGGTAAACGAGAGCTTTCGATTGATACCCATTTTTACCATAGCACCACTTTTTTGTCCGTACAAAGGCGATTTTACGGATATTTTACGAGTCTAGGGGGCTTTACGGGCCTTAAACGTCAATGCAACGGGGACCGTTTTGGGGAAAGTTTCTCGGCTGGTGGTGGGGCACCTGTGTGCCGATTTTGAACGAAATCGGGGGGGACCCCCCATTGACCCAAAATTTTGATTTTCCCGTACAAACTTTCTTATGGGGAAAAAGTGGAATTTTCCTGCAGGACTGTGTCTGGGGAAACGAGAGCTTTCGATTGATACCCATTTTTACCATAGCACCACTTTTTTGTCCGTACAAAGGCGATTTTACGGATATTTTACGAGTCTAGGGGGCTTTACGGGCCTTAAACGTCAATGCAACGGGGACCGTTTTGGGGAAAGTTTCTCGGCTGGTGGTGGGGCACCTGTGTGCCGATTTTGAACGAAATCGGGGGGGACCCCCCATTGACCCAAAATTTTGATTTTCCCGTAAAAACTTTCCTATGGGGAAAAAGTGGAATTTTCCTGCAGGACTGTGTCTGGGTAAACGAGAGCTTTCGATTGATACCCATTTTTACCATAGCACCACTTTTTTGTCCGTACAAAGGCGATTTTACGGATATTTTACGAGTCTAGGGGGCTTTACGGGCCTTAAACGTCAATGCAACGGGGACCGTTTTGGGGAAAGTTTCTCGGCTGGTGGTGGGGCACCTGTGTGCCGATTTTGAACGAAATCGGGGGGGACCCCCCATTGACCCAAAATTTTGATTTTCCCGTACAAACTTTCCTATGGGGAAAAAGTGAAATTTTCCTGCAGGACTGTGTCTGGGTAAACGAGAGCTTTCGATTGATACCCATTTTTACCATAGCACCACTTTTTTGTCCGTACAAAGGCGATTTTACGGATATTTTACGAGTCTAGGGGGCTTTACGGGCCTTAAACGTCAATGCAACGGGGACCGTTTTGGGGAAAGTTTCTCGGCTGGTGGTGGGGCACCTGTGTGCCGATTTTGAACGAAATCGGGGGGGACCCCCCATTGACCCAAAATTTTGATTTTCCCGTACAAACTTTCTTATGGGGAAAAAGTGGAATTTTCCTGCAGGACTGTGTCTGGGGAAACGAGAGCTTTCGATTGATACCCATTTTTACCATAGCACCACTTTTTTGTCCGTACAAAGGCGATTTTACGGATATTTTACGAGTCTAGGGGGCTTTACGGGCCTTAAACGTCAATGCAACGGGGACCGTTTTGGGGAAAGTTTCTCGGCTGGTGGTGGGGCACCTGTGTGCCGATTTTGAACGAAATCGGGGGGGACCCCCCATTGACCCAAAATTTTGATTTTCCCGTACAAACTTTCCTATGGGGAAAAAGTGGAATTTTCCTGCAGGACTGTGTCTGGGTAAACGAGAGCTTTCGATTGATACCCATTTTTACCTCTTTGTGACGTCATTTCTAGGGGAAAACGGGTCATAAAGGTTTCCCTCTACCGGGGCCTTTTTTCCCCCTACCGAATCTGTGCTGTGCTGAATCTGTGCTGAATCTGTGCCAACTTCCGTTACATATTTGGAAGCATCTTAGTTCTTTTCTTCATAAGTCAGAGGGCTGTTCACGGACCCTGTGTGCGGTCGGACCGCACACAGCCTCGAAGCTCCGCCCACCGCGTCCCTACGTCAGCCTTCCGTCACCGCACACAGCGATCGCTGTGGCCGGTCGGGACTGGCCACAGCGGACCGTCCACCGCACGCAGCCGTGACGTCAGAACCGCCTACCCATCCCCTACCCCCACGCCTGCTGGACGTACCGCACACACCGCACGCAGCAGTGTGCGGTGCCCGTGAACACCCCTCAGGAAATCTCTGCATTCAAATAAATAAGAAGGGCAGCAATTTTGCAAATTTAAATTGATAAGAAATCACTCTGAATGTTTATGAGAAAGATTCTGAACAAAGAATTTGAAATTTCAGTCTATAAAGGCTTATCCTGTAAAACAAATCATTAATACTTTTTACCTTACCTTACCTTACCTTACTGTTGGCGGGACTTTGGGAGGCCAGACATTGACCTAAAAAAGACGAGGTCAATGAGGCCAGAGGCCTTTTGGACCCGTTCTCATCGAGCTCTTTGAATCTCGGTTATTGCTCTAGCTTAAGTAGGTATGTCATAAATATGATCAGACCAGTGACTATCAAGCCGGTTCTTGAACTCGTTAGCAGAGGTCGCCGTCACGACGTGGGGAGGCAGGGAGTTCCAGTCGTTTAGCGCCCGGACGCTCCAGTGGTTTCTCCGAGCTCTTGTCAGCGCTGTCGGTTTCGCTAGCTTCATGGAGTGACCTCTGGTGCTTGTAGAAGGAGCCGGCTGGAAGAAGTCGTCCTTTGCCAGGTTGAGGTGGTCGTTCATCAGCATGTACACCATGATTACGTCACCTCTGCGTCGTCTGTAGAGCAGGGATGGAAGCTTGAGTTTGCTGAGGCGCTCCTGATACGGAAGATGACGGATCTCCGCGACAAGCCGGGTAGCTCGGCGCTGTACTCGCTCCACAAGAAGCTGGTCTTCCTTGTTAAAGGGTCCCCAGACAATGTTCCCATACTCCAGGTGGGGGCGCACCAGCGTCTTGAAGAGAAGGGGTAACGTCTGAGTGTCCAGCAGCTCGAAGGAACGCCTGATGATCCCCAGGATCTGGTTTGCCTTCTTGATGGCCGTGGCAGCCTGCTTCCGAAACTTCAGCTGCTCGTCGACGATGACTCCCAGATCCTTCTCCTCCCCAACTTGTGCGACAGGGGCTCCAAGCAGGGAGTACTCGTGTCTGGGATTGCCGGACCCCAGATGCAGGACCTTACATTTCCTCTGATTAAAAGGCAGCAGCCAAGTCGTGGACCAGTGTTCGAGTCTTTCCAGGTCCAATTGCATCTGGGTGCGGCCCTGGGTTCCTTCCAGCCAAGGACTCGCATACAGTTTTGCGTCGTCCGCGAAGAGCTTGATATGGCATTTGACACAATCGGGGAGGTCGTTGACGAAGACAACGAAGAGAGTCGGGCCCAGGACCGAACCTTGAGGGATGCCGCTCCTTACTGAAACAGGAGCAGACCTGGCACCGTTCACGACTACTTGCTGACTGCGTCCGGTGAGGAAGGCCTCGATCCACTTCAGCAGATTCCCTCGAACCCCAAGGCCGTGCAGCTTCCGAAGTAGGCGCTGGTGGGGGACGGAGTCGAACGCCTTTCGGAAATCGAGGTAGGCGACGTCAACTGGCTCCTTATTCTCAATCAGCCGCGTCCAGTCCTCCAGGGATGACAGGAGTTGAGTAGCACATGATCTTTTCGGGAGAAAACCATGCTGAGCATCATTCAGCTGTCCCGTTTCGGTCAGGTGCTGAATAAGCCTGTCCCGGACAAATCCTTCAAGTATCTTTGACAAGACTGATGTCAGGCTGATTGGCCGGTAGTTTGTGGACTCCTGTCTGCTGCCACTCTTGTAGATAGGGACTACAGAGCCCTTCTTCCACTCGGATGGGAGCTCGCCGCTCTCCAGCGATTTCCCAAACAGCGAGCTGATGGGAGCACATAGTGGGATGGCCAGCTCACGAAGGACTCTCGAGGGGATCTCGTCGGGACCCGGGGAAGTTGACGTTTTGAGGTTGCGAAGCTTCCTCTCGACCATGTGAGGAGTTACCTCGACTCTCTCGAGGAGGGGACCTTCCCATTGAGATGTCAGGCCAGGAACGCTCGAGCAGTCTTCACTCACGAACACACTGGCAAAAGCCTCGGAGAGCACAGCCGCTTTCTCCTCATCAGAGCAGGCCAAGGAGCCATCAGGCTTCTTGAGGTCTTCGATCCCCGCCTTTGTCTTGGTCCGGGAGTTGACATATCGCCAGAAAGGCTTAACCCCTTCTTTGAGGTTGCTGACAAGCTGCCTTTCGAAGTCCCGCCTGAGTCTTCTTGTCAGACTGCGCAAGTCGTTGCAAACTCGAGTGAAGCGGGTGTGATCGGCCTCGGCATGTGTCCTGATGTAGCGCCTCCACAGTTTTGTTTTTCTATTCCTGAGTGTCAATGCCTCTCTTGTCATGTAGATACTTTTCTTCTTTCGGTGCTGTTTCAGCCTCGGGATGTGCTTGGTCATTGTCAGCTTCAGGGTGTCCGAGAAGAACTTGTAGTGATCCTCCAGGGGAGCTAGATCCATGCTCCTCCATGCAACACTCTGGAGGTCTCTGGCCATGCTCTCATACTCTCCTCGACGATAATACAATGATGGCAGGTTCAGGAGCTGAAGTCTCTCTGTGTATGGTCTGTGTCTGATGTTTCGGACAAGCTTTGTAGCGCGCCTCTGTACACGCTCGACGAGGATTTGGTCCGCACGATTAAAAGGTCCCCATACTGCATTACCATATTCAAGATGTGGTCGCACCAAGGTTTTGAAGAGAATTGGTAGAGTTTCATGATCCAGTTTCTGAAAAGATCTCTTAATGACACCCATGATCTTGCTGGCCCTGGCAGTAGCTGCAGCTGCCTGTTTCCTAAACTTGAGTTCTTGGTCCATCAGGACACCCAGATCCTTCTCCAGAGGAGTTGCTACAAGAATCCTGTCCCGCATTTTGTATGTTTGGAGAGGATTTCCAGATCCTATGTGGAGTACCTTGCATTTCGACTCGTTAAACGGCAGCTGCCACTTCTCGGACCATGCCAGAATGCTGTTAATATCCTCTTGAAGTTTGCTCCTCTCAACTGACGCCTGGTAGATTTTAGTATCATCGGCAAAAATTTTCATCGGGCACTCAGTCACATCAGGCATGTCGTTAATATATATAACAAAGAGCAGCGGCCCCAGGACTGTCCCTTGGGGGACTCCACTTGGAACTGGAACCCAGTCAGAGCATATTCCATTGATAACAACTTGCTGTCTTCTATCGGTTAGAAATGCTCTGATCCACTCAAGGAGCTTACCCCCAATGCCATATGCTTTGAGTTTGGCAAGAAGTCTCTGGTGAGGTACTGCATCAAAAGCTTTTCTGTAATCTAAGTAGATCGCATCTACCGTATGACCATCCTCTACCATTTGGCTCCAGTCATCCAGGGTGTGCAACAGCTGGGCCGTACAAGAGCGTTTGGATCTGAACCCATACTGGTCAGACGATAGCAGCTGATGGGTGTTCAGGTGGTTCATCACATGCAACATTTGTGCTGAATGTCGAGAAAAGACACGGTATATAGGGCCTTGGACACGGCGTTGTTGTTGTTTGCGTGTAGTTATCGTTATACGTCTTGGGGTTGAACTTACGTTGAAATCGAATTAGGTGCAGGTACGGTGTCAGTGAAGTCGCCATTTTGCACCGCGCCGTATGCTCAAAGTCAGGGAAAGCAGCGTCGACAGGGACCGATGGTAGGTACCATTATGACGATCGCCGAATCAGCTGCGTCGACGAGGCCGAAATTCTGGGCGAGGGACACCAGAGAAACGGGTATATATTCTTCTACCTCCATAAAGATGCACACCATTCCATGCTTCTATCCTCAGGATACTGAAATCCTTCTCCTCCACGCCGAAGCCGCCCTCCGGGCTGGACAGGCAACTTTATCTCATGAGTCATGCGGGTTGCTCCCTTGGAGCGGCACCGCTGCTCCCCCGAGGGAGCGCACTTCGTAGCTGAGTGCAGTGAGTACCTTGGGGCTGGATGGCCTGTCCTCTGGACGGGCTCAGCCCCGGTGACTCACTAAGTCATTAGGGTGCCGGGCCAGACCAATGTCTCCCCCTATATCCTATCATCCTCCCGGCTCTGAAATGGTCTCATTGGACCGAAAGGGCCTAACCCAACAAAAAAAAACAAAGATGCACAAAGACTTGTGCAACCAAGCGGTCAACGTGGAGGGAGCCAGCGGGATGCTGTGACCATGGGCCACGGCGCACCAGGGAGCACAGGGTCTGAGCGGCACTGGTGGTGGAAAGACCCCCGACTGCCTCCTTGTGTATGGCTGTATGTATATTTTGGTGAGATAGTAACAAATTCGTTTGTATCATGTCTCAGGTGCTCATGTAAAAAATACCAATTTTATCCTAAGGGGCCACTATTAGCCATTGCAAATGACAGTTGCCCCAGTATATTAAAGGTATAGGTACTGGTTTTGAAAGGATCCCAATTATTTCTATTATGGAAGCAGTTAAATGAGTGTTGATTGATTCCTGGTTGTGTCTTTCCTCTGATACTATGATCTAGACCATATTTTCAAGCAATGCATTGTTCAGCAATATATAACTGATACTTGTTTGCAAGATGAAATGCACCTGCATTAACATTGTTGCTCTCATATCAATATAAGTACACCTACCTAATGCTTAAGAAGATTTAGTCTCAACATCCTGATCAGGGGCTGCAAATACCAAGAATACCTTGAAATACCAACTGACATGTGTTTTGAACCTTTTTCAGGTTTGACTGGTGCCCTTTGCTATCCATTTGATCCCAAAAAGCAGTAAGCACGAGCTTCTTGTGAAACAAGTTATCACTAAGAACTAAGAAGAGTATTGCAGACCTTACTGGATCTCAAACAGTCAAGATGAAAGTGAAGTGTTTAGTTCGAAATCCAGATGATTACATGAGA
Source organism: Amphibalanus amphitrite (assembly GCF_019059575.1). Taxonomy (NCBI): domain Eukaryota; kingdom Metazoa; phylum Arthropoda; class Thecostraca; order Balanomorpha; family Balanidae; genus Amphibalanus; species Amphibalanus amphitrite. The sequence continues at coordinate 72,617 of NW_024883013.1, read as the reverse complement.
GAGACCAAAAAGGACATCTTCAAGAGTGAGTTATTGCATGCCTTCTTGTACTTGTAGCACATTTCTATTTATTTACTTATTTCAGTGGGGTTTGCAGTTTGCTCCTCTTTTTCTAGGCATGTTGAACAGTGTGCTTCTTTATGATTGATACTTTGTTGCTTAGCTACTTAAATTTGGCATTGTTTATGCAGCATGTCTTGCCTTGGTCCTGCAAGTGTGTACAATGTACATATTACAGAATGTTTAATGATGTTTAGATCTATAGATGGCCCTTTTGCTTAAGCGACCCCTCCGTCTTCCCTGTGGCAGTGCCGCGGAACTACGACCCTGACCTGCATCCGTTCGCCGCGCCACGCGAGTACACGCGCGCCATGAACGCCGCCAAGCTGGGCCGCATGTTCGCCAAGCCGTTCGTGGGCAGTCTGGACGGCCATCGGGACAGTGTCACGTGTCTGAGCAAACATCCGAGCCGGCTGTCGCAGCTGTACACGGGCGCCGCCGACGGAGAGGTCAGTGACCGGGGGGACTGAGGTCAACCGATGGGGGGGGTTAATGCCGGCTGTCGCAGCTGTACACGGGCGCCGCCGACGGAGAGGTCAGTGACCGGGGGGCTGAGGGGGGGGCAAGGGGTAACTGATAGGGAAGTCATTGATATGGGGACATAGATCAATGGATGGAGAGGTCAGTGACAAGAGGCTGCCAGAAAGGTAGGGGTCCACTAAGGGAGGTCAGTGTGGGGGAACTGGATGGGTACAAAGGTCACAGGGTGGGTCTCATTGGTATGGGCGGGGCTGTGGGTGCAGGGTAGGGCGTTAGTTACCGTTATCGCTGTGTCTGTGTGTGTGTGGGAACTGTGTCATAGAGAGATGTAGTTCGCTGCTCCCGGTGTGTAACGCGTGGGATTACACGTGTATATGTGTACATCCGCGCGCGGTTGATGCGTCACGCGGATTGTGCACGTTTTATCAGCCCATCAGTGCGAGGGCAGCACGACTTTCCCTTGCTACTTCCTCATTAGGGGTATAATTTGGTGAGCGCACTCGGAAAAACCTGCCCCGAAAGCACTGTGTTACATCGGTCGGGATGACTGTCATAGTGGTAGTCTGCCCCGGGGCTAATTGTCCATTGTATTCACCCCTTTATAACGGGCTATTGTGGTCGTAATAACGCCAGCGCGTGTGGCCTTGGCAGTGGATTCGCTCCGTCATTCCCCGTGATTTTGCTAACACAAAGGCGGAAATCTATCGTCCGTTCCATCTCACGTGCTCCAGCCCCCCCCCCCCCACGCGTCTCCTTGTTCTGTCTCACTCCCTCCACGTGCACTAGTGAATCCCCACTCGTGGTTCACGCCCCAGCAGAGGTCAAAGGTCAACACTAACGCGCTCTGCACCCCGGCAGGTGCGGATCTGGGACCTGGCGCGCATGCGCTGTCTGCGCACCGTGCAGGCGCACGAGGGCTACATCCGAGCCATGACGCATACCAACGACGGCGCTGCGTTCCTCACAGTCGGGGACGATAAAACCGTCAAGAGATGGCGCTCGGGAGAGCTGGAGTACGGCGAGGAGGACGAGCCAGAGAATACCATCCTGCTGAGGGTAAATATACTGACACTTTACCGTCCTGCAGAGGGTAAATATAGCTGACACTTTACCATGCTGGTGAGGGTTAATACGGACATTCTACCATACTGCTGAGGGTAAATACAGACAGGGCATCGGCGGGTCGGGTCCGGTGTCCTAGGCACCGTAATAGTGATTGGGCAGGACATGTGTCGTGAGTTCGTGACAAACCTTTTTTGCTATGTGGCTTATTTGAAATGACTTTCAAAAACACCACGGGAAGGTGCTGCGCTGAGTCATACCAGTCTGTGCTCAGCTCGTCAGTTGATCAATTAATTCTCTCACGGCTATTGGTGTTCCAGCTTGTAAAGCCATCGCTTACATTGTATTTCTTTAGAAAATATCAGCAAGTCGTGTGGCGCGTCGTGACGTGTTCCGTTACCGTACCGTTTCGTGCCGCCCGTCTGTGACGATTATCGTGTCGTTCGCAGACGATTGTGACCAGTATCAGTCACGCCGTCGGCCGGGCAGAGTTCGCCACCTGCGGAGAGACGTGTCACATCTGGGACGAGTCGCGAAACGAGCCCGTCAAAACCTTCTCCTGGGGCGTGGACAGTCTCAGCTGCGTCCGGTACAACCCCGTCGAGACGCACGTGCTCGGTAAGACCCCCTGTCCCCCGCCCTCCAGCGTTACAATGTGTGCTGCTGTGGTTGGTCTATCAACTCTTCATCGTACACTGGGCTAATCGGCGGTGGCTGCATCATGTGTGTGGTTGTGTTTAACCGTGTTTCTGTCATCGCTGCTAGAACAACGTCAGTTTGTCGTGTGAAACATCCGTCAGATGTATCATACACGCGGCGTCTGAAATCCCCTATTCAGGGCACGTTTTGTCGTTGAGCCGTACTGAAGAATCCGATCTCGCGTGTCATGTTGGTTTTCTAGAAACGGTAGTGCCATCAGAGATCAGCATGGTTCGAGTCAACAGTGTTTTCTCCCTATGGGTTTCCCATTTCATATTGCGTTAGGGATGTGACGTACGGCATAGACTTTCCTCGTTTGGAATTTCCGTTATTCACTAGAAGCAATGTGGAGAAGTGTTTGCTCACGGTGATCTTGCTGGTGTGTGGTATTGCGTGCCTTTATTATCACCCATGTAATGTAACCATCAGAAGTAAATGGCTTGATTGTTTGATAGGCTATGATGTGTCTGATAACCCGTGTTACCGGTTCGTTTAGTCCTCTCGTAGGTGATTTTGTTCGACATTCACACCGATACCTGTGAGCGACAGAGGCGTGAAGCTATGAGATCGTTTGTACCCGCTGCTGATCTCCCTGCTTCCTCAGGAGTGAGTTTGTAGGCGACAGCGACCCTCTGTGACCTGTGACCTCAGGCTGACTCGGCGCTAACAGTGACCCCGTGACCCGGTCAGACGCGTACGCCAGTAACCGCAGTGTAATCTTGCCACTAACAGTGACTGCTGTACCCCGGTCAGACGCGTACGCCAGTGCCACTCTGTGACCGCACCACTAACAGTGACCCCTCCCCCGTGTCCCCCGCCAGGGCGTGCGTGCGCCAGTGACCGCAGTGTGATATCGCCACTGACAGTGACTCAATGTCCTGCCAGGCGCGTACGCCAGTGACCGCAGTGCGTGACCTCACCACTAACAGTGACCGCTCCCCGTGTCCCCCACCAGGCGCGTGCGCCAGTGACCGCAGTGTGATCCTGTACGACACTCGGGAGCAGCAGCCGATCCGACGAGTCACCACCCAGCTGCGCTCCAACGTGATCGCCTGGAACCCCATGGAGGCGTTCGTGTTCACCGCCGCCAACGAGGACTACAAGTGAGTCTGGGGGGGGGGGGGGGGGAGGAGAGGGGACGCGAAAGGCAGGGTCGGGATGTCATATGACACAACTCACTGTAAGTCAGGCCATAGAGGTTGGAAGAGAGACCGTGCTTAGAAGATTGTCTTGGAACGGATACAGCTGTTTTTTTCGAGACTGTTGGTGTTGTTATATTTCCAGGTAAGTTTTTTTTTTCAACGGCTACTTGTGTGATTTTGAGTGGGCCTGTGGCCTTCAGAAGGCACCGTGTGCCGTCTGGTTGTCGAGGGTTGTGTTCTCCGGAGATCGTTGGTTATGTTCGCGGAACCGGTCAGCGCCGAGTCATGTCCCAGTCAGTTCTGGTCCGTATTGCGGCACTCGGCCGGTAAATTCCAGTGACGCAATATCTCGGTAAATGTCCGGTACTGTCTGGTCGTCAGCAGGAAAGTCGGCAATCATTGCATTCTTTAATTACGGGGACTCCATCTTTGTCATGGAAACCCATTGACTGTGCACGTTTTACTGATATGCTACAGTTGTGGATTATGGTCGCGACTTGTTCGGAGCGCAGCAGGCATGAATCCGCTCATTCAATACCTTTAGCTATAAACAATCCGTCCATTTTCGGCAGCTATTTTTCCGATGGGACATGCACATTGCTCACCCTGTGCAGTGGTAAAGCCTTGCTCGCTCCTTTCCCGCTTCCAGCGAGTACCCGGGATATAGGTCTGACCAGTGACCATCCCCCTCCGTTCCCAATCTGAACTCGTGGGACATGCGTCGGTTTAACTCCCCTCTCCCCGTTCCCAGCCTGTACTCGGGACATGCGCCGGTTTAACTCCCCTCCCTCCATTTCCAGCCTGTACTCGTGGGACATGCGCCGGTTTAACTCCCCTCTCCCCGTTCCCAGCCTGTACTCGTGGGACATGCGCCGGTTTAACTCCCCTCTCTCCATTTCCAGCCTGTACTCGTGGGACATGCGCCGCCTACAGCGGCCGCTGCTGATCCACAAGGACCACGTGTCGGCCGTCATCGACGTCGATTACTCGCCGACCGGCCGGGAGTTCGTCTCGGGAGGCTACGACAAGACGCTGCGCATCTTCGGAGCGCGAGAGGTGAGTCCCGCGCGCCGTCCCGTCCCGTCCCATCCCGGCCCCGTCGTCCCGACCTATCCCGTCCCGTCCCCGGTCACCGTCCCGTCCCCGTCACCACCATCCCGTCCCGCCCCGTCCCCGTCTCAGAGGATGGTAGCTGGTAGACTGGGATGTCGTGAGATAACTAGTGGGGTGTTACATGGGATGTCATTGGCTGGGAATCGGTATCACGCCGTAGCAGTCACAGTCTGTCCCGCTGTTTCACACATGGCCGCCCTCATTGTAATTGGTTCCGGGTGTTTGCGTGTTCAGCATAGTCGTTAATCACCCTCCGTGGGAACACTGAAGAGGTCAATTCAGTGCGATAGTCGGGATCCTTTGTGAGATCAAATGCAAGGTTAACCCAAGGTCGTGTTGATGGTCACAGTGGTTAAGATTAACTGTATAATGTCAGGCTCACATGCCTGATAAGTGCATCATAGCAAGCCCAAGGCTATGTTTACTTTATAACCTCTGAAGTTCTCAGTGACGATGTGCATTTAGTGGATTTCGGTGGGAGTTTACCGGGTTTGATGGGAGTTTGGCGGGGTTCGATGGACGTGTGCCGCGTCCTGTGTGTCCTCCCGTGTGCTGAGCAATGTTGGACTTGTGACTTTTGGTACTGGTCCCGAATGATAAAATCTGTCCGGAGAACCGGCCAGCTTTTAGAACACTCAACAGGAAAATCATATGTTTGGCCTACTAAATGTGACAGTTTATAAAATGTAATCTCCCAATGCTATAGCTGCATGTTTTAGGCGTAATAACAGCAGTTTTTATCACATAGGCTGGAAATTTAAGAGATTTCATGTGCCAGAGTATACATTTGTAAAGGAGAACAAAATCGTTTGGACCCGACTGGGACCAGCAAAGGGCCTTATTTCCAACGTTGGTGCTGAGTGGCTCCGGCTGGACGCCGGGCGCGGTTCCTCGGCGGTTGGTCCGGCCGCCCGCCGTGGGAGAATCACTGGGACCGTGAGCCGGCGGTGGTCGTCAGTCCGGCCTTTGTGCGCCGCTGGTCGCCGGCGCCGGCCACACCCGGATGGTCTGTCTGCGGCAGACCGGCGGGCGGGGCAGACTGCACGGTCCGCCGCCGGCAGACTGGACAGGACGGCGTAACCCGGCCGGATTATGGGCGGGGTACTAGGGGACGGGACGGTCTACCATACACGGGCAGTGGACAAAGGGCACCCATCTAACCCTGCCCACTCCTCTACGGATCCAAGCTCCGGGACATTCGCCACCCGCGGGCAGCGGACAGTGAACAGCCCTCTGACCCCGCCCCTCCCCCACAGCCCCGCTCTCGGGACATTTACCACTTACAGCGGACAGTGAACAGCCTCTGACCGCCCGCTCCTCCACAGCCCCGCTCTCGGGACATTTACCACTTACAGCGGACAGTGAACAGCCCTCTGACCGCCCGCTCCCCCACAGCCCCGCTCTCGGGACATTAACCACCCACAGCGGACAGTGAACAGCCCTCTGACCGCCCGCTCCCCCACAGCCCCGCTCTCGGGACATTTACCACACGCGGCGGACAGTGAACAGCCCTCTGACCGTCCGCTCCCCCACAGCCCCGCTCTCGGGACATTTACCACACGCGGCGCATGCAGCGGATCACCTGTGTCTGCTGGACCGGTGACGACAAATACGTGCTGAGCGGCAGCGACGAGATGAACATCCGACTGTGGAAGGCGCGGGCCAGCGAGAAGCTCGGCGTGGTCAAGGAGCGCGAGCGCGCCGCGCGCCAGTACAACGAGCGGCTGGTGGAGAAGTTCGCCAGCCACCCGCAGGTGTCACGTATCGCGCGCCACCGCCAGGTGCCCCGCCAGGTGCTCACTGGCAAAAAGGAACAGCGCGCCATCCACCAGAGCCAGAAACGGAAGGAGGCCAACCGGCGCGCCCACTCCAGGCCGGGCACGGTGCCGCGCGTGGCCGAAAAGGACAAGTTTGTGCTCAAGGAGGAGGAGTGAGAAGGGGTGGAGGGGGAGGGGGGATTGCTGTCGGCGCCTGTCGACTCGGTACTGTCTGTGTTATACTGCAAACAAACGACCGTGGAGTGTGGAATATATTTGTATTTTGATCGGTCTGTGTTGTGTCGTGGGAGGCATGTGGCTGGGAGAAAACCGCGGACCTAGATAACGGGCGGTTTGACCTTGGAGCTTTTCATTAAAGCCGAGGATTTGGTGACGGTAACATAGCCTTAGGATAGGATTAAGATGGGATGCTAAATTTGGCCATTCTCAGGATTCGTAACGAGCCTGAACGGGGCTGGTTGATGATGCAAAGTGAAAAGCATTATTGGTCAAATAATCAACATTTTATTGATGAAGATCATCATCCAGGGCCGCTTGTTAAGCGTGCTCTGTTGCTGGCATTCGTCTCAGTTCACTTTGACAAGGTTGCAATCAGCTTTTTTAATTAGCAGGTCCGGCTGGATGATTCTATTTTTTTTCGCTTTCGACGGATTTCTGCTGAAGCGGTATTTGTGGTATTAGTTGCGACAGTGTAGCGTGCATTTCCGCATTATTCGCGGTCGCCGCAGTGCCGGCTAGACGGCTAAATCGGCCGGTGAGCACTCAGGTGCGCCTCTCTTCCCGTCGGCTCCCGCGGCGACCTTGGTCTCGAGCCTCCCCCCAGATTACCTTCCCTTCCCACCCTGGCGCTGCTGAGAGCTGGTGCGAACCGGCCTCCGTCTGCAGAGAGGATATAACCTCGACCTATCATCCTGACCTCGGCGGACAGAGTCCACCCGTCTGCCGTTAGCGGCGGAGCGCTGCTAACTCGGGGTGCAGATGAGCCGATTTCCCTCCTACAAGGCGCTCACTTCCAGAAGCCAATGATATCATATTGTGATCGGCTCGGAAAATTGGCATGGATTTAGGTGAAGGTCTCGCTACCTGGAGATGCCGCTTCAAGGAAATGTTGCATTTCAACGAGCTTCTTATGCATTGTAAGCCTATGGTCTTTACCATATTTGCGTCTTTGATCCATACCTGCATATCATATGACTTAACTGCTGTCACTTAGACAGTGAGAAAAATAGAATGAATTCGTTTATTTTTTAATGAACTAATACATCAGGATTAGTTTATCCTGTACCTATTATTTTTCAATGCAGGCCCAGATGCGCGTGCTGCTAACTTATTCTTTATGCAGCCGGTTTGCAGACTGTGTGATGTGGTCCGTGCCCCGTGGCCTAGGTTTTTGCGAAAAAAAGTTCATTGGCAGGTGAGAAACTGGCGTTGGGCCAGGGGCGGATCCAGAAAATCTCCAAGGGAGGGGCCATTAAAAACCAGGAGGCCCCCCCCCCATAATCCCACCTGTTGGAGGCCCCATCTTCCCACTTGTTGGGCCCCCCCCCCCAAAAAAAACTGCGTCTATTGAGCTTATCTAGCTGTTCAGGCAACATCTCAACATTTGTGCAGGCTTGGAGGCCCTCTGTGCAGGTTAGGAGGCCCTGTAAAAGTGGTCATCTCTGTGAGTATAAGAGACCTCCAAGTTATGAAAAGCTTTACCAATCTCTAACAAAGAAGTCTTCTCAGCTAGTCTTCTAAGAAATAACTAAGTGGGTAGGTTAAAAAAAAAAACTCATCGGATTTCGGCCACTTTATTTTCAGGAGGCCCCCTTTTCAGCTTTTTACTTTTTAACTTTTTATTTTATTTTTGAAAAAAATCGGCCAAGGGGGGGGCCATGGCCCCCATGGCCCCCCCCCCCTTGTATCCGCGCCTGCGTTGGGCAGTACTGCTATACGAGATAACGGGAACTTTGTTATGCATCAGTGCTACAAGTGATGCGGGTAGGAGTGTTTTAACGTCGCTTCTCATCCGTGGTTTAGATTGGTAGGTGACGCTGCGTTCTTTTTCGCATTTGCCGGTTGCCGGTCCCGTAGCTCAGTTGGTTAGAGCGTTGGACTCCGCGTGGTGAGAGCACGCGTTCCCGGTTATAACAGTCCGGGTTCGAAGCGCGACGGGCGCTCGACATTTATGGGCCTCCTGACAGGTATGGTTGCGGTTGGTGGCAGGCCGTAGCCAGGTGAAGTCAGCGAGGGGACCGGCCGTGCGCGGCTTTGTGCGCACGTTAAACTTTGGACTCTAAATTCTGCCATAGAATCGGAATTGCGCGATCGGAGGGTAGAGGGCAGGGTCATCGCAACAAGCTTCGCTTAGCGGTGGCTCTGTCCTTGTGAATCCTTCCCATCAGAAGGTTCGGACAAAATTTATAAAAAAAAAATTATATTATCGTGCTGACATTACACATTTAGGGACGAAATGACTTTGCCTACTAAGCGAAATTTCTCGGGGACCTGTGCCACGCCTATGTCGCAGCGTAGTGGTACTGCCCCATGCTGCATCGCAGTCTCCGCGTCTCTCAGCGGTTCCTGTACGCAATGCCTTCCCTAAATAAGGTGAACGAGGGATGGAAAGCAAAGTTTTAACGTCTAACATAGGGTATGGACTTTTGAGCTTTCCTTATGGCAAGTGATTTCTGACTCCGCATATGTTAGAATCATTAGGCGCCAGGTCGCCTGAGGTCAGGTCACCAGGTCGCATGTATTTGGTGCACAGCACAGATGCATCGGGATTATTATTCGCATGCATTATTCATATTCATTCATATTCGCGCTTACATAAGGCCTTGTTGATCCTTTCGACTCACTCCCGGGAAACGCAGCAAGCACCGAGCAGAGCCCTCTGCGAATACCAACCATTCGGCCGAACGAATCGCGCCCACCTGACCTTGTAATCCTACACCTGGCCCGTCTTTACCGGCGGATGTGCGATCACGTGACTGGGGAGGGTTTCGCGAACAAAGCTCAGCGGCCGCCTGGTAACGCGCGAGGCCCTGGTGGGGTGGCATATTTACGTCTGGACAACGAGGGTGCCGTGCGGCCTCGCACACTGCCGCGGGGCCCGGCCGGCTGTTTTGACTGCCTAGTGGCTGCCAGCAGCGGCGGCCGGTGCCGATGGCCGGGCAGACCGTGCTAGTCGCCGCGGAGGGCAGCGACCGCCAACAATGGGCGATCGCTACACTCGCTCGGTCGGTCGCGCCTCCCTATCGTTAGATCGGCCGGTCGCAGGCCACCGGACCGGTTCGGTGCTGTCGCTCGCGGTTCACCGGGCACCTCCTCTCTCCCGAGTGCCGACACCTCCGTCCTCCGCGCCTGAACGGCAGACGACGGGACAGATTGACCGATGACAAAAGGGGGAGGGCACTTGAGCAGACGGTTTGTAGAAAATCGTCGGGGCCGGTGATGTGTTTTTTTGTTTTTTTTTTGTTTTTAAGGATTAGATACTAAACGTTTATGTAAAAAAAAAAACATTCTGTTTGATATTTTGTTGGTACACCTTCCTATGAAAAGGCTAAGTCCAGTATGCTCATTTAACCCTCGCCCATGTAGGGGGGGGGTTGGTGCAACCCCCCCCTGAGGTTTTTCGGAAATAGTGCAAAAACGGCGGCGCGCAGCGCCGCCAAATTTTGGGTACCTTATGGGGCAAGCCTTGCGCATCTTTTGATAAAAAAAATTTGACCGGGTCATGTCAGGTCACGGAGTTATGACGTCACAAAGGGAACAGCCTCCGGCCGGATTTTCACAAACTGAGTGCCAACGCCCGAGGTTTCCTGCCGGTGGTACGGACATCGGTTGATGGATCGTGATGAAACTTCCCATGCATGTTGGGGCAAGTATTGGCTATCATATGGTATAAGAAACTTGACCGGGTCAGGTCAGGTCACGGAGCTATGACGTCACAAGAGGAACAGCGTCCGGTACTATTTTTGAAAAGCGCCCGAACCACTATTTTGCTAATTCTTGTCACCTCAATGGGAATATGCAGCAAAATTAGCTTCTATAGGGAGCAAATGGACCTCCCAAATCCAAAAATACAATCAGATTTCAAAAATTTAAATTTTGATTTTTCGAATTTCTGCCGCCGACTGTGACCTTGCCGACTTCCGGCGCTCCCAACGCGCCATTTTTAGAGCTAGGGAAACGAAATACATACCAAACGATAGAGAATTGATCAAGGAACACGATAGTGAAGGTTTCAAGTCGATATCTCCCACCGTTTTGCCGCAATCGCCGCGGAAAGTTGAAAAAAAGTCTATTTTTCCGAAAATTTGACCTTTGACCGGTCAAAAGTAGGTCAAATGTTGACCTAGGACCAAAAAATATACCACCAATCGCGAGATCTCGGCGAGAGCAATCCGTTGGTCTTTTCCGCTAAGCTCTACGACGCTCCGTTTTCAAACGCCAAGGGGGGGGTCGCACCAACCCCCCCCCCCCTGCATGGGCGAAGGTGGCAGATCGCCGTTTACGGGCGAGGGTTAACGGTGAACAATAACTGAATGATAACTGAATAACTGAATACCTACCTATGTGTACCCACATATTTTGTTGTTGTTGATTTGATTGTTGCATACATAAGCTCAATAAGAGGATAATGTCATTACTGACCGTTTGTATGAAAACTCCTTGCAAAAGTGCCAAACAGCCTGGAGAATGCATGAGCTTAACTAATAGATTACTTACGGCTGACTTAAGCATTAAAATTCCAAAACGATCGGCTAGTGGGTCTAGAAAAAGTCTGATGTTCTTAGTCGATACATATCACTCGTTACCCAATGTTGACAGGTGCGACAAAAATAAACTAGGACCTATGGAAGCTACACCCCTGACCGCGGTACTTCTCGAAATTCATTAGGCACTCACTTTCGCGTCGTCCCAGTTGGGCGCATGGAAAGCGAGATAGAAACGCGACTGAATTTGGTACAAGCAGGTCATCTTTGAGGGGTTTGAGTCTGGGCCACACTGAAGGAATACTCGTATAGGTGTTAATAATTTGTATGCGTGCAAGGCTCTTAAGTTACTATTCAATGCCTGCCGATTTGACCAAGCTCTATTCCATAGAGGATAAAAGCCGTCAGTTTCCAACAACCAAAGCTGGCTCGTTAAAACGATTCATGCAACAAACGAAGCGGCATGATGTAATGTAAGTCGTCATTTAATCCCACGATCACGATAATATTCTCACCGTGTCGCCGAAAGGTCAAGAACAGAGCTTACACTAGCCAGTATTAGTCATCGCTGCAAGCAACTCTCATGAGAGAGCATGGATAACTGGTGGCGCGATAAAATCACGGTGTGTTTAATTTTCAAATTTGATATTGAAACGTAGACCACGTATATCACGAGACGGCCAAGTGTCGAGCGTCTCAGAAGCTGTGACTCTTCTTTACGAAACGACTGTCCTCGTGATTCCTGAGTCGCCGTCGTTTATTGTGGATGTGACTGTGGTGGTTTGACCCCTTTGGCCTGGTTCGCATTTGCGACTTGCGTACCAAAGGCAAGTTTCTACGATTGTGCAGATTATTTTTGAACGCAACCAATGAACTAGAAAGCCCCAATTTGAAAACGGAAACTGCTTGGTGACTTATGTGTATGCGTACTTGATGAATAATCGATTTCCCTCTGCAGCTGGTAACTCCCCAGTACCCATTACGAAATGTTCTGATTCTTTTCACTAGGCGAATACGCTTACGCTGCTTTCTACACTCTTCATTATTCAGTGACATGTATTTACATTGACATAGCACAACACTTCCATACGTCTGTTGCCATATTTGGAAGACACTGAGAATCTACACAACCTGTGGGTCAGCACGTGGTGCCCCCCGGGGGCTGAGTGTGTGCCCCCACCCTGCTGGAGCCCCGTGTCTGACCCCATTGTACAACAGCATACACCCCTCGCCGGGGAAAGCGTGCCCCTCGGACCGTCGACTGGCGAAGCATATATCACAGGAGGGCGGCCCCAGCTCAGAGCTGCGCGGCGGCCGGCTGCGGCGGGAAGCCGAAGTAGGAGGTGGCCAGCTGGAAATACTGGGTGACGCGCTGATCGATCCAGTAGAGGAAGTACTGCGGGTCGGCGTACACGCCCGGGATACCCTTCTCGCCGCAGCCGATGCCCCAGGCCACCACGCCGCCGTGCACGTAGCGGTCGGGCTGGGCCGGGTCGCGGCAGGCCAGCGGCGAGCCACCGTCACCGGTGCAGGTGTCGGCCACCGGAGCGTCGGCCGGCAGCGCGTCGACCGACGACGGCGGCGCGCCGGCGCACGTGAAGGAGCGGTCGAGCAGGAAGCGGCGTCCCAGGCGGGTGGTGCGCAGCTGCTGCTGGCAGTACTCGTGGCCGACGCGCTGCAGCTCCACCTGCTTCAGCACGGTCTGGTACTGGCCGCTGTCGAAGCGGTCCTTGCCCCAGCCGGTGGCGACACACTCTGCGCCCGTGTAGTCCACGCCCGGCTCGGGCAGGCACAGCGTGTCGATGTGCTCCTGCAGCTGGACGGGCCGCTCCAGGAACAGCAGCGCCATGTCGTTGTGCAGGTTGCGGCCGTTGAACTTCTCGTGCACGGCCACGCTGGCCACGTCGACGTCCTCGTGCGCGAAGAACTCGGTGGTGTGCTGGGTGTCCCACTCGCCGAGCCGCACCTTGAGCGGCGCCTGCGCCAGGCTGGCCACGCAGTGGGCGGCCGTCATCACCACCTGCGGGTGGATCAGCGCGCCGCCGCACACAAACAGGTTCTTGGCCTCGCCGCCGACGTTCTCGACGCGCAGCACGGCCGCCATCCAGGGGAACTCGCCGAACTGCGACTCGCCGTCCTGGAAGCCGGTGATGCGCGCGTTGACGCCGAACTCGTTGCGGCGACCGCAGCGCGGCACGTACGGCGGCGGCGTGGGCGGGTCGGGCGGCGCGGTCGGGTCGCGGCAGCACACGTCGATGAAGCTCGGGCACTCCGAGTGCGACAGCGGCTCGCTGTCGTTGGCCTTGCTGCCGAAGCGGATGTCGATGAGGCTGGCGCCGTCGGTGATGATCTGGTCCTCGTGGCAGAGGTAGTAAGGCACGCAGAAGTACTGGGACGCCGAGCAGCGCACCGTCTCGCCCTGGTTGGCGCCCAGGCTCTGCGCCGCCAGCTCCTCGGCCGTCAGACCTGGCGTCGGCGTCGGCGGCACGGGGTCGACGATGGGCGCCGGCTGCTGGCCGGGGTCGACGCCGCCGGTGAGCGCCGCCAGCAGCTCGGCGTCGGTCAGCGAGCTGATGTCGGCGCCCGTCTGCTGCTGAGAGCTGGTCGTCACCTGGGCGTTGGACTGGCCGGCTGACTGCTGCGGCAGACCGGCCGCGCAGGCTGCCGCCGCCAGCACGATCAAAACGCGCATTCCTGAGAAAACCAGGGAGAACATGTTGGTGATGGAGAGATTCCAGACAGTAGTAGGAAGCAATAACGTGGCAATTTTTCGAACCTGACAATTTACAATTGTTTTCTTTACCACCTTTTTAAATGATGAAATAGGTATTATCAATGAACCCAGGTGGAACGGAATATGTTCAGGTGATTTATAGTGCCGAAGAGGAAGTACCCGTATTCTTCGTTTTGGAATGCTTACCTAGAGTTGATTGATTACACCGGTGAAATCTCCGGCTCTGTCGCTGTACCCCAGCTCGTTGCTCGGCTGGCGGACTGTCTCTGGTCTCTGCGGCTCCGGCCGGCCGTTATAAAGAGCCCGTGGGATCGGTGACGTCACGATGACGTCACGGTCTCACCTGACGCGCCGGCCGGGAATTCCGCCGCTGCTGGGAGAGGGAGGCGCCGCCGAGCGCGCCACTGATAACGGTCAGAGGGGACGCCACGCGACGCACGCGCAGGTCGGCCAGGCAAGCCTTGCTAGTGAAATTGCACCCGTGAGGGTTAGACGTCCATGCTTCATAGAAAAATCATAAATATGCTGATTGCTGGTGCATTTACAATGTTCTCGATCGACCCGAGTGGGACTTAAAAGTCGATGAGGGTCGAGCTAGATTCGCCTTTCCGAAATGATGTTGTTCGTTATTTCCCATCAATTAAAGCGTCTTGCCCTTTGAGCTTTTTCACTCGATCGAGTCGAGCAGGAGCCTACAGATTTAGGCATACCTAGGTACATAGACTGTGTCTGTGTGAGAAGGATATCGCAGATCTGCGCTATATTCTGTTGCCAGCAGGTATAAATGCGCTGATGTAACAAAGCCGATCTAAAATACTGTCCTTGACAGACCAGCTCAGTCTTCTCCCCATTCCAACGAATGGTGGTTTTAGCTACTAAGTAACATGCAAACCTTTGTCATGGATGATATAACACTGCGAAGAACTGCGAAGACACCAATCCATTATTATCTCATCCATGCCTTTGTTAACGTTTCGGATAGTTGAGAAGTCTGTGACTGCCAATACATACATTGAATGCAAACCTACGCATCCTAAGAACGGCGAAACGTGGACAACGACGTAAGTCATACCTGACTGATTATATATTTGTGGAACATGGCCATGTGAACTTTCCTCGCATTATTAGGAGATATAGGTATTTAATTGAAATTAAGTAAGCAGACGCAAGAACGTTCTTGACTAGACTTTTAGGTGCAGATAATTTGTAAACGTACAGACGTCCATTGTTTAAAACCTTCATAACATCTTTCAATAATTGATTATCATGACAGACACTTTCTATGGAGCTTATATTTCATTTGTGTATTTTTGATCAAAGTTCTGACCAATTCTGCGAATTCCCCTTCCCTAAATACTGCAAAGAAACAATTCGATATCAACGATTTTTCGACATCGTAATTTTTAATAGAAGGATACAGGTGTCATTAAAACATCTTTTGGATATTATCAATGTCGGTCTCTAAAATTGCGAGATGGACTGACAGTAAGAGGTTATCTGTGGAGCCAACAAATAACTAATAGTTATTTATTATTTAGTATTATTTGTTGGTTCCACCGATAACCTCATAACACAAATACCTATGCCCTACTCCTTACATAATCAGCATGGACTGACATGCAATACGACCTTCTCTACTGAGGATGAGACAGTGACCTTACATAGAAATGAGAAAAACCATTTATTTACAATGTACTTGTATCTGTCGACCGTCGCTTGCCGTTTGTCATTATTTGGCCCGGGCCGTAGTCACTAACATACGTACCTGTAACCTGTTCGTTTTTCGTGACGTCATCGTATGAATCATGCTTGTGAGGAAATATCTTTAATAATTTTATTATTTTGGGATATTTCGCTAGATTCTGTATCACTAAGAATATCATAAAATAAAAATAAAACATATAAAATCATATGAAAACATTCACAGACAGAGAAATAGATCATATAAAATGAAACATTTTGGATAAAAAATATTATTCCAATGTCAAAACTATCTTATTAATGCTTCTGTTCTATACTTCCGAAAAAGTTCACACCATGACGTCAGCATTCTTTCGTGACGCCTCACGCCACCTGGCATTTATCGCCGTGATTTGGCCTAAGGACAGGATAGAAAGAAACGTTAAAGCGCCCTTACCCTCAATTTGCTTTGATCGGGCTACCATCGCCACAATGGCAAAAGAAGCGTTTTTACCGAACCGGACCTGATAAGTTATCTTGAAATGTACCTACATTGTCTGACGGACAAGGTTCCGGCGTTCTTTCTGCAGCTGCTATTTACTCGGTACGAACCGGTTCGTTCAGTTCCGGTAAAACCTGCTCAGGATCATTTGTCATCTGCAGACACACGGACTTCACGGACAACGCGCTGCGATTCGCGGAAACGCCGCCAGCAGGCACCGCGCGTATGAGGCATTGACGGCGGGCGGGACGCGGGTCAAGGTAAAAACTGCTGTTTTCCTTTGAGCAGACGGCAGGTTGTAAACAGATCTTGGCGGGCTGTCGTGACGCGCTCGCCAGGCCCAGGTCTGTTGTTCATTAATCCAGTTTTGAGACTGGGCAAGGGGCCTTCGCTCGTTTTTTTTTTTAACATATCAAGCAATACATAATATTCCACCGCGGTTTCGTGAATGGAATATGAAGCGAAGCTTGAGCTCGTGGTTATGTTATTTTCTTTGGATGTTGCATTCTATGAAAGCCGTATCGGCATTGAATGATTCACACTCGTGTGACAAGGGTTATTGTCAATGTTTGACATTCTTGGATGTCGGTGGTTCCGGTAGTTCAAACTCAGCAGCGCGCTGATCGGTTAAATCAAGTTAGTATTATTTGTTGTAGTGACAGTGGGTTTTCCCGGTTTTCCTACGCGCAATGTTTATAGCAGGCAAGATATAGCAGGTACCTAATTGACTTCAAGTAGTGCCGCAGGGCCTACTTGCCTAAAAGACCTACGACATATGGAAACGTATTTTCGGGTAATTATTTGAAAAAATGCGATCTAATTGCTTGAAGCTACAAAGTTGCAAAGACAAAGACGATAAAGACACACTCCTATGAAAGCTTAAAAGCTGTGTTATTTAACGAAAGCCTGTCGAAGCGTCCCTTGCCTATAGGCCGGCAGCGACATACTAGCTCATTCTTTAGTGTGAGATCGTGACAAGCGTGCAGAGAAGACCGTTACCTTAGCTGACGGCATAACAAAAGTCGCAAATCATACAGTGAGATCATGTCGGGTCTTTTTCCGTCTGCACTGACCACTGTGACTAATTGCTGTTGAGATTCCCCTCAGTGTAGCTCCTTGTGTGTGCTCTGTGGGCTTACGTCCCTTTTGAAGCTGCCCAATGGACACAGTGCGATATGTATCTATGTATGTCCAATATGATGAGAACGCGCGACAATCTTAACCCTCGCATGTGTGCGGCGTTTTCCAGCTAATAATGTGTAGGGGGGGGGGTCGGTTGGACCCCCCCTTGCCGTTTGGCCCCTGATGGAGCTAGAGCTTCGCGGAAAAAACGAGCGTGTTGCCCGTGACGAGAGGAAGCCGATGATACCCAATTTTAAGGTCCTAGGTCATTGGTTGACCTTCCAGGTCAGGTCAATGACCCAAAGTCGGGAAAATCGGGACCTATTAGAAAGTCGTAAAGTGTGGCTGCTAAGGGGTTTTTCGGGGTGCTGATCACGAATATCGTGTTAGTTTTGATCAGAGATGATGTCTTTAAGCATTTAGACCAGGTCGGGTCAGGTCAGGTCAGGTCAACCAGTAGGCGTCGTGACGGGTATTCATAGTACGTGTCAGCCGCCTCTGACAGCTTTGTAACATGTTACGAAGGCACCAAAACTACTTCGTAAATGTTCAAATGGTTGCTAAATTCGAATTCAGCTCCAAAAACTAGCCTAGAAACATGTAAAACTCGAAAAAGTGAACCGAGGTCACCCGAGGTCACCAAAGGTCAATGACCTGACCTGACCTTCAGGTGACCTTGACACCCACCCTAATGCATGGGAGCAACATCAAATCACATGTTTGAACGTTTGAAACCACGAAAAGCTTGCAAACGCACGGCTAATGCGAGCCGACGTACGCCGAATCGCGATTCCGGCCAAACATGGTCTCGGAAAAGAGGTCACAGGTCAAAGGTCATTTGGGTCAGGGTCATGAAATTTTCAGGGTAGGTGTAAAATTGATCAATGCGAGGATACTGAAAGTTTCGTCGCGATCGGCCGCTTTTTACGCGAGTTATTCGCGAAAAACCATGGGGGGGTCCATCCGACCCCCCCCCCCCTACACATGCGAGGGTTAAACAAGTGCTTTAGTGATGCGATACCGGTTGGTAAGATCGAGCACATGACAGGAAGTGGCCATTCGCTTAAAATAAAATTATCTTTCAAAGGTTAACATTTTGCGATAAAAGAGCAAACAGGCAATATTTCTGGCTTTCACATAAATAACAATGTCGTCCCATGAAGGGTTAGAGCTGTTTTGTTGACAAACAACATAAAATAACATGTAAGAACACTTTTAAGCAGCATGTAAAAAGTGTAGGTGTAGGATCAGCATAGGGCGCAAATAAGATCGGACAAGTAGGGGAGAGTGGGGTAATTTGGCCGGTGGTGTAAATTGGCCGCCCCCACCTGTACGCTGTCTAATAAAAGTGAGTGAAATAGCTCTAGTCTCTATTCATTTGTCATGGGTAGAAATAACTGGAGGACAAATGTCAAAACTTTGCGCCTCGTAGTTTTATTCAAAATTAATAAAACGTTAATTTCATTAGAAAATGGTAACTTTTGCTTCTGTTTACAAAGTTGTATAACATGTAGTATTTGGGCTAAAAACGAATTCAGACATTATAGCGCCATTCTTGGGGGTGTTCAGCGGTTCCAAGAGCAATTTTATCTAATTCCGTATAGCCGTGATGACTTTATAGACAAAAATTTTCAGAATGACAATATGGGGTAATTTGGCCGGGACTAGCGGGGCAATTTGGCCGGTGCGCTCATGGTCTATATGTTGGGACGGCCGAGTTTTCATGATCAATTGTACATAAATGACATGATTCATGACCAACTTTGACTACTTTGATGCCTTACTTCCGATTGGTCAACTGTAAGAGCATGTGACGTCATCAAAGGTTACCAAACGTTTTTTGCTAATAAATCATTAGGTACATAAAAATGGTACAGCCGCACAAATCGTCTCATTCTGTTCAGCTCGCCAAGGCGCATCGAATGATATGCATGATGGCCTTGAAATCACGTGACCTTGAGGTCAAGCGACCATATGCAACGTGACCTGAGGTCAACCTTTGACCTTGACTTCTCAAGGTCAACACATATATCTTTCGATGCGGACTGACGAGAGAATTACGATGGTACTCGAAGTTTTGGCCTAGCTTGATTACTTCATTATTCGTAAAAAACTGTCTTCGCATCTAGAGCCGCTAATTTGGCTATTTTGACCCCTGTGACCCCTGAGTCAACCTCCAAAATGCGGCAAATGCGTCATAGGACACACGTCATTGCTGAATCTGAAGCTGACTCGCAATATAACAGAAAATCCCGACCGCAAACTAACACCGGCCAAATTGCCCCACACCCCCGGCCAAATAACCCTGCTATAGTTCGTTTTTCTTAAGTTTGCCCCTCACTGTAAATGTCTTTTTGAACACAGCACGAGAATTGCTGGCTGAATTACTGAGAAAACTGGTTGGCGCACATTGATTTCCCCAGATTTCACAGGCGATCAATTTTATCAAATTTGTTTACTATTTCACAGACTCATAGCTCGTATTTACCCATACCTACAGCTCCACAGTGATAGACGACTTCTCAGGAATTATGTCTGAAGTAATTAATAAATTGCACGGCGTTTAACATTAACGTTACATCGTCGGTGCTCAAAACTTATTTTGAAAATATTATTCATATCTCCAATACAATGTGCGCCAACCAGTTTTCTCAGTAATTCAGCTAGCAATTCTCGTGCTGTGTTCAAAAAGACGTTTACAGTGAGGGGCAAACTTAAGAAAAACGAACTATAGTGGGGCAATTTGGCCGCCTTGCAGACCTTTGTAATACGTCACAATTTCAATATAAGTAATTACTCTATCATATCAAGTTCACTGTCCAGTAAAGTAAAATGAATACGACACCTGCCAGCTTTGAGAAAATGCAGAAATGTGTCGTCAATTTTAAGTTATATCGTTTTCTAAAAAAAGCGGCCAAATTACCCCACTCTCCCCTAGTACATACCTGCCGTATGCTTCTTTCATGCTGCTGAATCTGTAAGCGGTACGTTTGCAATCAGGAAATGCGTGCTACGTAAATAGATACATCATACATGTATAGCCTATGCCATATACCTACAGGAGGAAATGAATCAACTGAGCGGATGTCGATGCCGATTAAGAAGCTCATTACCCATACAATGCCCAGTTTCCTGCTCGTTCATAATGGATAAATAATCATCCTCTAAATACCATGCTGATCCGGAACTCCAGAACACGGCGTCCAATCCTATCACTGGCCATTGAAACTCGGCGGCCGCGGCCGTCCAGGTCTGTGTCATCGGTCACGAGATCGGTGCATTACCCGCTGAGCACACCCGCCACCCATTATCTTCTCGGCAGCCCACTTCCCGGGGCCTTTCCACGCTTCGCGGAAGTGATCCGCCTAAAAAGGTTTTCTAGTTATCGGCGCGGCTGGTCGCCCGAACTGCCGGCGCGGCGCTCACTGGGACGGGGATTTCCGATGTTTGGCCTTGGGAGGAGGTGCACGTGCCCCCCGGCGCGGCGCTGTCTGCCCGTCTGGGAAACCCTCCCCTCCCTCCCGTCCCTCTCGGCGCCGCGCGCCGCGGAGGGCGGCCGGCCGGCCGGCTCGGGTTCTCGGTACTCCCCGCGAGTGACGGACGCGCGGGCCGCTCACCTGCCGGCCGCAGTTCCCAGAAGAATATTAATATGACCAGGGGTCAGCGGCAGCGGTGGCTGCCGATGTGGGTCAGCCACTGGTAAGCCCCAGCGTTGTCAAGTAATACCGGCTATCAGCCAAGGCCGGCTCTGTCAGACGAAGGCTGCAGTGCGTGGAGACTGCACGGAGGCATAGGAAGATAACACTAGCACCGACGGAAACGAGCGGACTACTGCCGCCTTGAGCACTGAGCAGTCGTTACGTGTCAAGTCTCACTATACTTATACACACATGCGACTCGCTGTCTCGATTTTCTTATTTATTTTGTGGTCAAGGAAAATGTTTGGTGGCAATGGTCAAACATAACTTTACCGACAGTAATTTACCTAAAGCTTACAATAAACTGGCAAAAATGTATGAATGAGGCTAGTGATCACAACTGGATATAGATAATAATACACTGCAATAACCGCGGCGGACCCATCGGTTCCCAACATACCGAGAGGGTGCAACCCCTCGCCGCTTCACCCCTAATTGAGTAAAACTGGAAATTTGGCACATTAATCGCTCAGCTGGTATAGCTACATGAGGGCTAGCACTCGCTTATTCTTGATGTGAGGTGCCTTGGCGCGACCTGAGGACCTGGCTTTACGTGACATGCATCTGAAAATTTCACATCTGAGGATATGATTATTTTATTGCGTAGGTACCAGAAAGTTTAACGGGCGTAAATTTAATAATCCCGTCAGAGCGTAGGTTAGCTCTGCCACCTGCCACTTGCAAGGGCGCGTGGACACTTGACAGTGGCATATATCTTTTTCAAAAAGATCTTGTGTTAAAATGGTACATGGCGAAGCCGAAAACACTTCTACCATCTATCCACCTTCGAGTTTAGGCACAACACTTTTTAACTTTCATATTGATCCCGATGACACTTGACCCGTGGCCTCTTCCTCAAGAATATGTCAGGCCTGAAAGAGGTCTTTGACATGCCAGCGCACATCGTCTTCGGTATGTGTTTCCAAACTTCTGGTTCTTGGGTTTGTGATTAATTTTGTGTACTTACCTACGGATAAGTTTGAGTGTGATATTAACTCATGAAATTATTTTCTCCCATGGATTATGGTGGGATTATGGATTATGGTGGTCATGTACCTAAGGGTCAGGCCACATTCATTGAACATGATTGAACCTTTATTACTTTCTTGATTGAACCTTGATTACGGAGCGAGCGAAGCGAGCGTAGTCTTTCCTTAGATTAACGGAAATTTCTGAGTATGAGCGGCCGGCCGTGGTCACGATTCTGCGACGCTTATATCTCAGCAACCACTTGACCGATTTACACGCGGTAATTTTTGTAGGATAGCTTCATTCCTTCTACCAAGTATTGGACTATTGCCGATGCATGTGGGTGACCCCTTATGCACGTGCCACGTGCAAAACGAAGAGGTGTCACTTTTGTAATTGTTGCAATATCTCGGTAACTACTTGGCCGATTGCGCTGAAAGTTGGCATGTAGGTAGGCACCTACTAGGCAATGCATATCCATGTGCCAGAATTGGGGTGCTGCTGCACCCCATTGCGCACGTGCAGGGGTCGATTCCAGATCTCGAGAACGGCTGGACCGACGGCGCTCAAATTTGGCACATGGTTAGGGACCGGTTAGTAGGGTGCCGTGCAAAACTCAGTTGGGACCCATTTTGCACGTGCGCACGTGCAGGGTGCCGCTTCCAGATCTCGAGAACGGCTAGGCCGATTGTGCTCAAATTTGGCACATCGCTAGAGACCGGTTAGTAGGGTGCCGTGCACAAGTCAGCTGGAGGTACCTCGTCGAAATTTCGCACGTGCAAGGCTCACCCTCTCGCTCGCTTCGTTAGTCGCCCCAAAAGGCGTTATACTGGTTTCAATGCTGTAGCGTATCGAGGCATGCATAGGTCTATGACTAACTTCGCATTTTACAAATTTCTTGTGTATTTTTTTTTAGAGTTGATTTCAAATTTGACTCCTACTCGAGCAGTTCGATTTGTTCGGGCCCACCTAACACGTAGTGGCGGTATCAGTGCAGCGGTAACTAACTAGGTACATACCTACTAAAGAGCCGGTGGCACATGCTGGGTTGACATGTTTTGTTTGGTTGGAAGCAACCTCTTTCGGCCTCATAGGTCACTGCAGAGCTATGGAATGATAGGATAGGGGGTAGACATTATACTCTGTGGGTCTGGGGCACCGCAGCGGCAGAGACGATCCTGGTGGGACGAAAATGTCCCGGTGGGACAGCCCGCCCTACCGCTCAAACGGTTACCCAGAGAGGGCTTTAGTCCAACAAGGACTCATCTCACCTCCGGCTGCCTGATGGGGGTGACCGCCAGCCTGGAAAGGAAAGGAAAGAGTGGGAGTTGAGAGTGGGGATGAGTTTGTCCTGAGGGTGGCAAAAACGGATGGATGGTTGACCTGACCTAATCCACCTTACTAGCTATAAATGCACAAATACACGATGATTTGTAACCGTTTACTATGCTTTCATAAAAATAAGCCCTTGCCGACATTTTTTTTTTGTGTGTTTTTGGTGAGGTGACAAAACCAAAGAGATACTGCGAGAGATATTCGATCGAATGGGTACAATTTGCTATATCACACAGGACTTTGCCGGGCTGCCCAAGACTGTCCAGCAGGGAGGGCGAATCCTCAAGTCGATGTAGGATCGAGGGCGGGATGGTGGCAGCAGGTGGCGCTGGCAGCGTCACTGTTTGTCCGTCTATCCACCAGAGGCGCAGTAATCGCCCGTGAAGCCACTCGCCGATCGCCGTGGACCTTCAGACCTGTTCCCTACCCCGGGGACCGGCATATCCAACCCTGGATCATAATGTCCTATTCCAGCACGGACCCACGATTATTACTTCATCAGGCAAACGGTGGAGGACAAAATCAAAAAGCCCCAGCCCTCAGGGGCCAGGGCTCGGGGTGATCGCTTGTTTGGCTCTCTGGCCTGTCACATTAGGGTACTTTCGTCCATCGGTACCTCACCTGACATCCTGACCGAGAGCCGGGGGGGGGAGGGGGAGGGGAGGATTGTGGGTGTGGTCCCATCTCGCAGTCTCGCCCGTAAGTGAGCTAGAGCTTCTAGAAAATCGAGCGTGCGCGCTGTTACGAGACGCAACGCGAACACTAATGCTAAAATTTAAGTTTTCGGGCTAACCACTGACGTCTGGAGGTGCATGCCAAAGGCACTGAGATAAGGGCCAAGTTTATTTGCATAAATCGTATATAACTTTGTCCAAAAAATATCAAAATGTGCGCCATCGTGCTATCAATGCTGAATGCTCAGGCGTCGAACAATTGACTTTTTTTCTTGGTAATAAAGGTTCAACTTATTAGGTATGTGGACCTCAGGTTATGGTTAGGTAACGGTCAAAACAGCTCAGGTCACGAAGGAGGTCAAAATAGTCCATATGATTTCAGGTATTGAAACGTTGAGTTGAGCATTGTTGATAAGATTATCAGGAGTATGAAAAATAACCTCTTGCTCATATCTGAAGGAATTAAAAAATTAAAGACCAATATATATTCGGGCGTGGCCCTTCCTCAGTGGTATAGTGTTACAATGGAACAAGACATACGTCTCTCTTGTTCCATTGTAACACTATACCACTGAGGAAGGGCCACGCCCGAATATATATTGGTCTTTAATTTTTTAATTCCTTCAGATATGAGCAAGAGGTTATTTTTCATACATCTGATAAAATAGTTCATCCTGCATTTAGTTCGATTCAGCAGATCGTTTTGAGTCCACGATAACTTTCCCGACCCGCTAGTTCAATTCGATTGGGAGTTATTGACGAAAAACTCCGATGACCTCAGGCGACCTCAGTGACGTCATAATGCCGTCTCGCAAGGTCGCCAATTCAAAACTTACGCGTCAGACCTTGCAGAGGGAAGTAGGGTGTACTATGTATATGTGAACTCACGATTTCATGCGTTTGGGTGAGTCTTAGCTCATTCCCGGCCCCAAGATAGCAGTTTTCATATTTCCCCCAAGATCGCGATTCGCGATCTTTTAAGCTCGTAAATAGTCATCTATATGTACCTACCTAAAAGGTATGCCTACGGGCTAAAAATCTTCCTCTTGCGAGCAAATGTTTTAAAAAGATAACTCAAAAACATAAGCTCGTGTGTCCCGCAAGACGCGCGTGGCAAGGCTGATTGCGAATGTTGATTTCAGAAGAGATGGGGGGGGGGGGGGTCTGGATGCTGCAGTACCTAGTTGGTCACATCGGGGGGGGGGGGAGGGGGGGCAGCATCTCTTTCACGTGTTTTGCGCAAAGCCGCTCTGATACCTATACAGCGTGTCCATGATACCTAACTCATCTCATTCCCCATACAAGTAACACGTGTCCGGTATTTAGAGGCAAGCTCAGTAAGGTAACACACCTAATCAGAGAAACAGATGAGATAATATTCAGCCTAAACAGAGATCTGAACATGAAGTCTGCTATCATTTCTCGGATGTAAAGCATTGCATTGCAGAGAGCATGCACAGTGGAATATCGTGACGCTAAAAAGACGTGTTAACCTTGACTATCCCATTAAATTCACTCTAAGAAGCGTATTAAGGTTACGCAGTGAGACCCATGACGTGGCGCGGATTGCGGCCCGGTGTTTCTCGGTATACAGTGCCGCGCCTCACGGCCCTGCCACGGGATGCCGTCCCTCCTCTGACGGCCACCGCCTACTGTCGGGCTCGGAGTTCGGACTCTGGGCCGCCGTCCCCACCTCTGTACTGCCGCGGCCACCGTCGCGGGCTCGGAGTTGGGACTCGGATTCGGCGGTCTGCAGAGCCGCGCCTGTCAACACGCCTCCGCTCTGGACCGGTCGGCACTCCCCACCCCCGCGTCCAGGGGGTAGCGGCGGGGAGGGGCGCTCCGGGGAGCCAGGCCGGCGACCATTGCGACCGCCGCGTGGCACGGGATTTCCTCTGTTCCAGTCTGCATGTCGCCCGGCGCAGTGACGTCAGTATAACGTCATCGGCCGCAAAACAGCCGCCAGGCAGCCCACGGCGGAGTTATGAGTTGAACACACGCATGATCAGGAGAAAGGAATAATAGCTTCTCCCGTTCAGGTGGTTATGTGACGCAACGAAACTCAGGTGATACAGGATCGGGACTTCCACGGAGTTCGTGGTAAAGCTGCGTCGATACGTGCGTGATAGAAGAGCTATTCTTCCTGAGAACTGTTGACACCATAACGCCTTTTTGTTAGATGGTGTAAAAGGGTGTAAGCAAGTGCAGTTACGAGCAGGGATGCGGAGCCGTGGAAATTTCAGACAGCTTCGGCTCCGGCTCCTGCTTCGGAGAAATAAAATCGGCTCCGGCTCCGGCTCTGGCTCCGCGTGAAATGTCATGGCGGCTCCGTCTCCGGCTCCGGCTCCGGGCAAAAATGTGCCTGCTCCGGCGGCCCCGGCTCCAGCTCCGCACCCCTGGTTACGAGCATTGGATTTCAACCATGGTGCTTCCAGCCCGCAAGCTGTCCTTTGGACTTTTCTGTCTCAGGACTTTTCTGACCGAGTGTTCCGCTGTTCCGCGCGAGCTGGTCGGTTGATCGGTGGCGCGTGCCCCTGGCCCTATTGTCGCCTGCGGCCCCGCGCCGGTTATGGCTAATAAATTGCTGTCCACCCGGCTGTAGGGAGGCCCGCTGCACGGTCCAAGACCTGTCGATCGGTGGAAAATCCTCCGCTGCGCAATGTCGATGATGTCACACTCGGCTGCCTAGCTGTTTACTATTAACTGTCAGCGGTTTGGGAATTTTGACAGCGATCGTCGAACCGTTCTTACAGGCGACCCTGCCAGAAAAGGACATAGGTACTGGAATGCTGGAATTTGGAAAACGACGTCGATGCTAATGCTGAAATCCATTAGGAGTGCACGTTGGACATCATGTTTGAAGATTAGGTATGTTGTGTGGTGAAAACGTGTAGGGTCACCATGACGCCATGGCATTGCAACCCGGATCCCTTGAATACCACGGCGATGTCCTTACATTTCAGGCAGGATACGATTATAGCATTGATTTCCTATTGGTGGTAGGTATGATAACAATGACATTTTAATCGACTAGCATGATGCGTAGACAACACCACGTGCACTGCTCTTTTCTCTAGAATGCTTGCACCAATGGCGTTTATTTATACACACATTTACCGTTAAAGTTTGTCAGCTACTCCACTGACGGTGATCGGCGCATCAGTGCACCATCGCGATGGTGCACTGGTCTCCGTCCATGGACGGAGATGGACCATGATGGCCTGTTCGCCGCGAAATGCTCATACTACACTGGACGGAGACCATTGGTTTTTAGTTTTACCTTAACACCAGGCTATACCTACACCAGGACCAGCCTTTACTGACCTAGCGTCACGGATTCCAGATGGTGTTTAGAAATGATACATCAAACACGAACAGATCGTTCGTTTCTGGGGTGAAGGAAAGCCCCAATATGGTGATTCCAAGCAGACTCTGCGCGCAGCCCCACACGTCGGCACTATCAAACAACCAGCTGGCTAGTTAGGCACCTGCTGTGAATTGCGGATATGCCGGATCATGGCCCGGGCTGTCGAAACACCGAGCAGTCGGCCAGTGCCGACCATTGTCTGAGCTGATTCCCCTGAAACGTGCGTACATTTGTAATTTCCGGCCATTGAACAACGCTCTGGACCGTACTTTTTCAATTTTAACTATAAAGAACAATTTATTGGAAGCAGCACTTTTCCCGTTGCGTCGTACAGCAATAAAGTAATGACTGAAGGGCCAAAAACTTATCACGAATAAATTCCTTGTCATGATGATGCACGAATACTTAAAACATACCTACTAAGGTTTTAAAACGTGAGCTAGTGCCTAAGACTAGCTGTAAAAAAAACAGCGGCACCCTTTGATGCATGTTTTCTGCACATGTTCTAAACATTTCCGATAAAAGTGCCCAAGGTCAGGTCCCCGGGTCATGTCGACTGTCGAGTGACCCAGCCCCGGAAAAAAGTTTCTTTTCGTCACAGCTACACCGACACAGTGATTGTTTTGAAAGTTACGACTGATAGATAAGAGTGACAGGATCAGGATATGCAAAACGCATGCATCGGATTTTCATTCTTAATTGGTGACCAAAGGTCAGGTCAATTTTGCAACGTCTCCATTATGTCAGTGAGGGAAAAATGAAATGTGACGCACTCGGAGTAGCCATTCTAAACGCTTTGAAACGTGTAACAGGTGACGGTTTTACACATGGAATCAAAAAATTACAGCAACGAGCCCAACATAGACATCTAAGGTCAGCTAGGTCATGAAAGGGAAATGCAGTTTTTTCGACTATAACTTTTAATAGATAGACATATAGAAATACTCTAGAGCGAGTAAAACACATTGAATGCATTCAGCTCGACGACATGGATCGACTGATTGCAACATGACTTTCCCTGTCAGGACTTATGCTCAAATTAAAAAAAAAAAAACACTCAAACCCTCGCCGGTACAGGCCATTTTGCGTCCTTCGACGGCTCAAAGGGGGGGGGGGGGTACGCCCCCTCGCGTTTGGCCCCTGATCGAGCTAGAGCTTCGCGAAAAAAGAGCGTGCTGCCCGTCACGAGAGGAAGCCGATGATACCCAGTTTTAAGGTCCTAGGTTATCGGTTGACCTTCCAGGTCAGGTCAATGACCCAAAAGTCGGGAAAATCGGGACCTGTTAGAAAGTCGTTAAGTGTGGTTAATATGGGGTTTTCGGGGTGCTGATCACGAAAATCGTGTTAGTTTTGATCACAGATGATGTCTTTAAGCATTTAGACCAGGTCGGGTCAGGTCAGGTCAGGTCAACCAGTAGGGGTCGTGACGGGTATTCGTAGTACCTACGTGTCAACCGCCTCTGACAGCTTCGTAAGATGGCACCAAAACTACTTCTTAAATGTTCAAATGGTTGCTAAATTCGAATTCAGCTCCAAAAAACTAGCCTGGAAACAAGTAAACTCGAAACAGTGAACCGAGGTAACCAAAAGTCATTGACCTGATCTGACCTTCAGGTGACCTTGCCATCTACCCTAATGCATGGGAGCAACATCAAATCACATGTCTGAACGTTCGAAACCACGAAAAGCTTGCAAACGCGCGGCTAATGCGAGCCGACATACACCGAATCGCGAATCCGGGCAAACATGGTCTCGGAAAGTATGTCACAGGTCAAAAGTCATTTGGGTCAGGGTCATGAAATTTTCAGGGTATGTGTAAAATTGATCAATGCGACGGTACTGAAAGTTTCGACGCGATCGGCCGCTTTCTACGCGAGTTATTCGCGAAAAAACTTAGGGGGGGGGGGGAGTGCATCAACTGTCTCCTGTCCCGGCGAGGGTTAAAGGGACACTCCCACCTTAACATTAGTTTTGAGTTGAGATAGCCAAATTGGTGGCCATGGCCTGCAAATACCGGTTTGGGCACTCACAACATCGACAAATGCTTTAATTCGGAGATATGGAATTTCAAACTTGCAGTTTTCGGATTCTAAGGGGCTAGTGCATTGGTATGCCCCCTTAGAATTTGTGACGTCAGCGGAGATCTAAAGATTTTTAAATCTTTTACTAAAACGTTTGGTAGCACGCGGTGGTATATGCTGCTTTGCGCGCAACAAATGCCGCACTTTCAAATAAAGTCGCTAGGAACAGCGGAGATCCCAAAAAGTAAACAAAAGTAAAAGTCTAATATCTTGAAAACCGGTGAATATTTTTCGATGAAATTTGGTAGATATTCGTTTTCGCTCTTTCTGAACCGAGCGACATCACTTTCGTGCCAATTCATTAACTTTTTTGAAGGTGGGAGGGTCCCTTTAAGGTCAAGATACAGTGCATTCGACGCGTCTCGACGATAGAAAGACGATGCCGCTAAAATCGACGTAATACAGGCGCGATGTAAAAAATGCAGAAAAAAACATTTCCCGCCAACACATTACCTTTACGTTTTTGTCTAAGTCTTTAACCTTATGTCAAATCTGAAAAAAATATATTGAGACAAATCTTAAGCACTCGCCGGACCTGTTGGTATTCTACAATGCCCCGTCAGGAGGGGGTTGGTACGACCCCCATGGCCGTTTCGCCCCTAATTGAACTAGAGCCTTGCGGAAAAAACGAGCGTGTGCGCCGTTACGAGACGCAGCGATTGGTACCCAATTTCAAGGTCTCAGGTCAATTGGTGACCTCTGGTCAGGTCAAGTGACCCAAGGCTCGGGTTTGACGTTTGGTAAATTACTTCGCAAAAATGGTCACAGATCCGCTAATTTGGCACCATTGTTTTTGTCTGGCTCAGGCACGTCGAATGGTATATTTTTGTTTGGGTGGGGTCAACTAAACCCGCGCCCTGCTGGGGGGGGGGGCAGATTCTGCCCCCCCCCCTGTCTAACTTCCGAACCGATGGTCGTAGAAAGACGGGGAAAACGGCAATAGAAAGCTCTCAAAAAGGCGGATCTTAAGAGCCCAAATTTTTTTGCTTAAGTAGGTCAGAGGTCAGGTCAAGGTCAGGTCAAGGGTACAAAATGCAAGTTTCTACAGTATCGGCCTTGCACCGTAGTTGCCGAAGAATGGACTGAGACTGATTGCCCAAAACGTTTTCTTAGGCTACCAAGACAATATTCGTTGCATACAATATCATGCAAAGGTCAAGGTCAAGGTCAGGTCAGGTTACCACCAAAAACGAAATATAGAAAAGGCATGTGCGACACATGTATTATGGGTCACTTTATTCATAGAATTCAATAGGCACACTCAATAAGTGATGTGGACCACATCTGGATGAATTCCAGGTCGAGGTCAGGTCAAGGTCAGGTCAAGTGATGTCAAATTTTGAAGTTGGTTGTTAAGGCCAAAACATTTGTCTACCTATCCGATGCAGTTTTTCACGGCGAATCGAATGGTGCTATTTTTGTTTCCGTACGAGGTCTAGAACTTCCAAAATTTCATTTTCGAAAATTTTGTGTGTCGTGACGTCATAAAATTTTGAATAACTCCCACATTTTTGAACCGATTCTTCTAAAAATTGCTATGTAGGTGCACATACACCAGTTCTCTGACATATGTTCCGTTTTTTTCAATACACTCAAAATTTTGGATTTTATAATCATTTTCCCAAAAGTCAGTTTTTTTTAAAGAAAAATTGGGCCAAAATCCATAATTTTCAAAAAACCGAGATGACCTTTTGATAGACAAAGTAGAATCACGTATAACCTTTTTGTAACGTCTTGATTCCCTTAAAAATGAAGATGTTAGCGGCGTTTTAAGTTTTGCCGTTTTTGAGGCGAAAATTGCGAACATGGCGTCACTAAAACGTCATTTTCTCAAAAAGTTTCCGACCGATTTCGCTAAAATATTCAGGGAACGTGTCTAATTGATGTATGAAAAGGTACTGAAAGTTTGACGTCGCTGGCGTAACGCGTTTAGAAGTTATTGGCGAAAAACGAGAGGGGGTCAGATTCTGCTCCCCCCCCAGCGGGGCGCGGGTTAAGGTCTTGACCTTGGGTCAAGGTCAGGTAAGATCACAAAGTTGGTCAAGGAGGTCGTATCGCATATCATTCCGGGGCAGGTCTTCCTGAGTCCATTGGTGCCTTTCCCGACTCGCTAGCTCAATGTGATCGGAGTTATTGACGAAAACTCCTGTGACCCTAGCGACGTCATAAATGACGTCACACATGGTCTATGTTGCAAAAGTGAAGCATTGGACCTAGCAAGTAGTGCATGCAATCTTGATTTCATGCGCTTGTGCTAGTTTAGATCATTTCCGGCGCCAAAATAAGTTTCCATCTTTCCCCTATTGACTTGAAATGGTGAGGTCACGTGACCGACCTGACCTCATGTGATCTCGTTCTGGAAAATGCGAGGTATACAACTTGTGAGATCCCTGGAGGATAGCCATAGGTACTGGGTCTTGTAAGTTTGATTCCCTGTGAAAGCTCCTCTGGCACTGAGGGCGTTGCGAAGTTGCGAGGAACGTACAGAGGCTCACTTATGACCTAACCTGAAAATGCTGTTCGTATCACAAGATTCTGCTTGAAGCAACGGTCAGGTATGCCAAATGTCAGCCCTCTATCGCAGGTGTGGTCCGAGCTATCGCGAAATCCCTTTGGAGGGGGAGGGGGCGGCACCCACCCCCTCAGTCGGCGAAGGTTAAAACTTTAAAGTGCTATCGAATGCACTGTTTAGCGTCGATGCAGGCTGTAGCTCCATTCGTTCCCGAGTTATAGGTATGCGCCGATCTGTCAAAAGGTGTTGAAAATTGAAATACATAGGCGCACCTGAGGTCAAAACCCGAGATTAACTACTCGGTAGGTAGCTATCGGTAAACCGTACCTACCCCGTGGTGGGAACTGAAAGCAAGAAAAACAGCGAGAGTTTCTCAAAGAGCGTACGTAAGTCGTAACCTTCAAGATAACTAGCTAGCCAGGAACTAGGAAGGTAGCAGCCAGTAGGTAGGCATAGCAATATTTTCGTTGGTTTGATAAAAATCTACGGGCACCAAAATATCTGCCGTCA
The DNA here is from genome assembly GCF_019059575.1 of Amphibalanus amphitrite. NCBI lineage: Eukaryota > Metazoa > Arthropoda > Thecostraca > Balanomorpha > Balanidae > Amphibalanus > Amphibalanus amphitrite. The sequence goes on along the minus strand of NW_024883013.1, from coordinate 40,396 downwards.
AATAAGAATACATATTCCCACTTTGAACACCTCAAGACCGTTTTGACTTCTTGATTCTAACAAGTTCCTAGCAGCCTTCTAGTTCACCGTCGATATCTCGCGTTAGCCCGCATCGCATCTTGCAACATATGATCCGTTCACATAACCATGGGCCCGGGAGGCACACCCACGTCAGCGGCGCGCGCCGGCGTTCCCCGATGACGTCACGGTCTGACAAATGACGTCACGAAGGGTCTCCGCGGACGGGCCGGTTTATAACAGCCGCGCCGTCGCCTGTCCGTCAGTCAGTCGCAAACAGAGCAGTGAGCAGCGAGGAGGGCTGCCGTGTCACCGGGCGGACACGACACACACACACACGGAACTATGAAGGTGAGCTTGGAGAACAATGGTTGGAGGCTTGTTAGTAACGACCATAAACGAGCAGAAAAGAGATCAGTTGCTGGATAAGAATGTTTCGTGACTACTTGCAAAATGTTACGCACCAACGATACTAATCATAACAGGCATTATTTTAGTCGTATTCTTCTCGGCTTCCTTCAATCGCACTTTCAGCGCTTCTGAAGTCGCCTTTGCCGCGTCTGAGGACTGCTCGACCCCGCAATCTGACCATTGTGTGCCCGGCAGGTTCTGGCGCTATCGTTGGCTGGCCTGGTGCTGGCACATTCTGCCGTGGCTGCGCCGCAAATCAGCGAGGACGCGGCGTTCGTGGCCTCCTTGATGGGTGAGGATCCGTCAGCCGCCGACCCGGCGAACCCCGGCGCCGCTCCCGACTGCACCGACGTCGGTAGTCTGAGCGACGCCGACTTCCTGGAGTCGCTGACGGGCGGCTGCGGGGGTCCGCCGCCGCCGCCGCCCAACGCCGTGCTGCGCTGCGAGCGCGACGAGTTCCTGTGCGTGCCCTACTTCCGCTGCAATCAGTCCGACATCGTCAGCGACCGGCTGGGCGTGTTCAACGTGCGCATCAACGCGCAGCAGTTCGAGGCCGACCACGAGATCCTGACGCACTCCGAGTGCCAGCGCTTCGGCGACGTGTGCTGCACCAACCCGCACCAGGGCGACCAGCTGGTCGAGGAGCCGTACGTGCCCAGCTGCGGACACCGAAACCCGGATGGCCTGCGCGCGCGCATCACCGGTTTCAAGGACCACGAGTCGCAGTTCGGCGAAATCCCCTGGATGGCGGCCGTGCTGCGCGTCGAGAACGTTGGCGGCGAGGACCGCAACTTCTTCGTTTGCGGTGGCTCGCTGATCGACGAGCGCGCCGTGCTCACAGCCGCCCACTGCGTCGAAAAGCTGGGCCCGGACGCCCGGCTGCGCGTGCGACTCGGCGAGTGGGACACCCAGAACGACAACGAGCTGTTCCCGCACGTGGACGTCGACGTGGCGGACTTCATCATCCACGAGGACTTCAGCTCGCGGCGGCTCAACGACGACGTGGCGATCCTGTTGCTGCGGGAGCCGGTGCCGCTGCAGCCGCACGTGGACACGCTGTGTCTGCCCGACCCGAAGCTGACCTACGACCCGACCGGCGTGCAGTGCGTGGCCACCGGCTGGGGCAAGGACGCCTTCGAGGGCGGCAAGTTCCAGACGGTGCTGAAGCAGGTGCCGCTGCCCCTGGTGGGCCACGCCGACTGCCAGGCGAGCCTGCGCACCACCCAGCTGCAGCGCTACTTCCGGCTCGACCCGTCCTTCCGGTGCGCCGGCGGCATCGGCGGCGAGGACACATGCACGGGCGACGGCGGCTCGCCGCTGGCCTGCGAGGACCCGCACAACCCGGGCCGCTACGTGCAGCTGGGCGTCGTGTCTTGGGGTATCGGCTGCGGCCTGCCCGGCATCCCGGGCGTCTACGCCGACGTCGTCCAGCAGGTCAAGTGGATCCAGAAGCAGCTGCGGAAGCTGCCGCCGCTGCCGGCGCCCGCCGCCTGAGCGCAGGGCGAGAGTCTGCGAGTGATGAGTCCGCGCCGGACAGGCTCTGACGACGCCCGGAGCGACTCCGCCCGTCCGGGCCGCTGCCCCCGGCCTAGAGTCGGGGCGCCATGTGCTGTCCGTTCTCAGTGACGCGTGTTTACTGCGTCTGCATGCTCGCCGGACGCCAGATCGAGCTTGGTTGTGTTTGTATGAATATTGAATATGTATACTGTTGGCTGGTACAGTTTGCTGCTATGAAGATGACAATAAATATACGTGAACAATGAACATTTATTTTTCTGTATTTCACACAAGCGTCATAAATACGTACAAAATATGGCTTGCAATGAACAACTTACAAACCCAACGACTTACGCCATCATCACAAACCCAAGTCAACCAATACCCTTCTCCAACAGCACAGATCCCACGACAGGTTCAATCGTGTACCTCCACGGACAGAAGATCATGGCTGTCTCGCCGAGAAATCACCATGAAGACGCCCTGATCTGGGACATCCAGCCAGGGCCGCGTCCGATACACATTACATAGTCGACCTTGGGCCCCAGCGACCGGGCAGAGACCACTGACAGACCGACTGGTTGGCCGGGTGGCAGACGGACGCTGTTGCAAAACTCCCAGACCACCGTCAGCCAGCATACACATTACACAGCAGGGTTTAGCCAGGCCGGTATGCGCAGCAGGGTGCTGTTTAGCCAGCGATGGCCCAGTTTGAGCTTCGCTAGTGACTGACAGAGCTGCTCCTTACAGGGCCGCAGTAGGTCTGAGGGAGTCCTGATCATTTCATCAGCTTGCGCAAGGGGTTCATGTAGCCCTCGGCCCTTGGAGTCCACGGTCAGGTGAGGCATGAAACTGAAGGAATTCCGCCACAGTACAAACACAGGTCTTTGTCCGTACGCAGCCGCTCACATGTAGAGCTGCAGGAGTTCGTCCGACACGGCGGCCGGCGTGAGGATGCCCAGGTCGGTGAACAGCAGCGTGATGTAGCGCGGAGGTGTGTAGTCCACCAGAGGGTTGGTCTTGTCCCGCGCCTCCGAGCCGGGCCGCACCAGCGCAAACTGGACAATAAAACCACACGGGTCAGTCCGGAAAACTGCTGTACCAACGGTGTCGCTGTGGGATTGGTACCTTCGAGTGTTCTCAAGTTAGGTTAACGTCTTCGTATGGTCAGCTAAAATATAGAGGTGCACAGCATTAAACGACCTGAAGTTGGTCAAACTGACTTCCGGGACGAGCGGAAGAACTCGCACTAAGTTTTACTGAAATTCAACTCGCATTGATATGTGCGCTTGTTATCATCGCGGAGCATTTGAAAAGATAGCACACATCTACGAGTCATGACAACTTGCGATAAGTTAGCACAAATGGGACCGGTTGGTCACTCACTGGAAAACTTTGCGACATTTCACAGAAAAAGCATGGGAGTTTCCCGGTAGGTGCACCGACAACATTCATCCATTAATCATAACTTGTTTTGATGTGACAATGGCGAAATAGAAGTGAGTCACCCACAATGACTTCCTGTAAATGAATGGACAAGACCGGTAAAATGAGCGGCTTTGTTCTATATCACGACTAGACATCTACATCCGATCCAAATGTACCGGACGTCGCTTCACATTACCGGACAGAAATCACGCCCTCTTTATATAGCTCCGGCCCGCGGGCGTCCCGAAACATCTCGATGTTTATACAGACGCGATGGTCGGCACATGCTTTAACATTAGGTAAACACACGCTTAGACTTTGGTTGGAAAATTGTGACACGATCCACCACACCAATCATGTTAAACAGTCGGCGAATTCAGCGGTCGACAGTCGGCCCGTTTACACGAGTCGACGAGTTGCACGATAAAGCTTAGGGCCCAACGCAATGCCTAGGCATGCCAATATGTATGACACGTTTCTGAGGCAGGGGCGGATCTCCTATACGGTTGGTGGGGCGGCTGTCCCACCAATTCGCCATTTTGCCCCACCAATTAGCGTTATGCCTCACCAGCCTTAGAACATTTGTAGGATTTTGTGGCCTTGCAAATCAATTGAGGAGATTTTGAATGTCTATTTAATGGAAAAGATTGTCTCTATAAGCATAGCGCTGCAGAGGCATTGTTATTGGCAATCGGGCATAGTTAATTTGGTGACTTTTTGCCCAAACAACTTCGTGAAAAGCTCCACCCATGTTCTGAAGGGTTCTTTCTCTGTCGCCTAAAAAAAAAAAAAAACGACGAGGTTCCAGAAGACAGATCACACAACATAAATTCAGATGCATCATATGAAGTGACGTGTCCGATTTGTATCACGAAAGAGCATCTACATATTATGCTTGAGCAATGCGCACCGGTCCCGACATCTTCTTAACAGCAAAGCCGCACCTAACGCTGACGCGAAATGGCGGGAAACAGCCCGGCTTTTACCGGGTTTTGCACACATAAGCATGCATGATCTATTATGTCGAGATCCAACCACTTGGCCATATTATCCCAACTTTGCAAATGCAAATTCTCGTGGAGAGTCACTGCACGGTATGCGGTAACCAAAGAACCCGCAATCTCAAATGTTTCAGAGAGCACTATTTATCAATGATCGTGACAGAAAATGTGACTTTACCAGATAAACATTGATTGAGCCGCACAAAATGATGGTCTGTATCGTTCCTAAGAGCATGCGTCTTCAGATCTACCGTTTAATTGTCGCACACTATTGCAAAAACGGCAACAAAGAGCACTCGGACCGAATTCACTCAGTGCAAAAAGTGTCAATAATTTAACACGACTAATCCATGAGGACCTACCACACCTAAGTCCTATTCAACACGCAAGCCTAACACCACACCGTTCCCCTACCACACCACTTCCGTCGCCCACTCCCATCCGGTCCCACCGCGGCCCACCACCCCGCCCCAGCCGTCCGGAACGCACCTTGAACTCATCGGGCACCTCCTGCTGGTTGAGCGGGTACAGCCGGACGAACTTGACGCACTCGGCCAGCACGTAGAGCGGCCGTTTGAAGGCGTGCGCGCTCATGGCCACCGCCAGGCTGCCGATCTTGTTGACGATGCCGCCGTTTTCGACGACACCCTCGGCGCCGACCAGCACGCAGTCGACCGACTCCATCGAGTAGGCCACCGCCGCGTCCAGGATCACCGTGCAGTCGATCCCGGCGGCGGCCAGCTCCCGGCGCAGCTCGGCACTGCGGGGAGGGAGGCAATCACAGACCGGCTCCGAGCTGGGAACGGGCTGCCCGGCCGCGGCCAGCTTCCCGCACAGGTGGGCCCTGGGGACGGGCTGCGGCTGTCACATCTCCGCCGCTGTCACAGTCCTGGGCCTGGGTCGGGCTGACACTGTCACCTGCACCGCTGGTACTGCCGCCCGGCTACTGAGGCAGGGCTGGCAGAGAGACCGAGAGGTGGGTCGCAGGAACACGACATACGACAAAAGCCACACCGACTACCTACCAGCTACCATAGGTATAGATTATTTGCATTTTTGTCAGTGGAATATTTGCTTGGCATTACTTTCTATCACATCCGTCAAGAAGAAAAACCATCAAATTTACAACTAATGAGGAGCGAAGAGATCAGATTTTTCCAGCCACAAAGATATTATGCATTCCGGTTACTCGCTATGAGATTTTTTGTCTCGGTGAGCACGATCGAATTTGACACGCAAGCAGAACACATGCAAGCCTTAATTAAGGCGTATATTGTACGTACATATTAATTTCAGCAGCTTATTTAGCTCATGAGATATAACAGAGGCCAGGGGCCATCAATTTGCTGGATTTATTCATGATAGGTTTTCCCGACCGCCCGCCGCCCGCCACCAATGGCCTCGCGTGCAGGGGCTGAATTGGATCACCGGTCACGGAACCAGTATTGCGACATCACGGCGAACGGATATAAACCGATTTTTGTATGCACATATTACCTAGCGGTTGCCAGATTCTTGGGAAAGGGGCAATTGAGGTTAATGCCCTTTACATTGAAATAAGCACAAATGAAAAATTTCCTTAATTTAAATTAAACCAGGATATTCAGAATAGGGAAAATTAGGAGACATTGTATACGGATGCAGAGGCATAAAACCATACCAGCGGTGAAAACAGATAGTAAGGTGTGGCTATTTGAGACAGTGGGCCTATTTGAGACAGCATTTAAATTGTTATAAAATAAAAACCGCTTGAAATTTATATTTAATTTTTGCTCAGGCGATTTACTGCTCGATTCTACACCTTCCTGAGCAAAAATATCACATCAAAATCAAACGCTCTTCATTTCATAGCGATTTAAAGTACTGTCTCAAATAGCCCCACTGTCCACTGTCTCAAATAGCCCCACTTTACGGTAAGTTCTTCCATACATCTTTGGAAGCATTCCATCGCAAACGTGAGATCACCTTTTCTCCCTCGGCACAAGCTCCCCTGCTGACATCATGTCTGCGCAGTCAGCTGGCTCGGCCAGTACACCCACCTCATTTATGGACCGGTCGTTCTGTCCGTTTGCCTATCCCCCCTGACTCACTGTGCATCACAATGGTGGGGGGCCGCCGCGGCGCAGATCGTTCCCGGAGAGAGAACATGGCCGCAGGTGGGTCTGCACGTGCACAGAACAGAGAGTCGCCGAGCCGGAGCCGCCGCCGCCGCCGGGTGGGTGGCTTTCCGCGGCCGTAGCCGGCGTCACAGCGCCGCGAGTGTACCGAATCAGGGAGGGGGGGGGGGGCAGTGACTGCCGGAGGGGCGGCACTGGGGTCCCGGAGAGGGGGGGAGGGGTGATCGGGAACCCGGCATCCCTCCGTATGAAGGGAAGGAGGCTGGGAGTGAGGCGAGAGAATCCCGTCGTTAGGAGGCCCTTGAGAGGAGGCCGGTGCTGGCAGTGCTTCCTGTGGCCCGGAGCAAGGCCGGAAATCACAAACAGAGGGGCCTCGTGGGAACTGACTGGCGTTGACTCGAGTCATGTTTGGCGCGTGAACGGCACGAAAGCGCAAGAGCGAAACTAAGCAAACTTTGAAGAGCATTCGACACTGTTTACCATTCTGTACTTAAGACACTTTTAAGGTCATAATCATTCACCATACCTATATAGATCTAGGCTGCTTAAAATACTGCAATGTAATGGTGGCATCGCTAATTGCTAGCCACAGTGACTCTTATGAATACACCATCATAAATTTCAACCGATGACACCACAAAGCTGGCCAAAAAAAAAAAAATCGCATTATTTTTATGCACATCTACATAAGGGATAAGACTGAACGGTCAAGGTCCGTGTCAACCGTCAACGTCAGGCGGTAGGAATGCACCATGATAACACTGAATATCTGGAAACAACTTCTGACAGCAGGTACATTGAAACCACTTACGGCTACAGGCTCAGCATGGAGACTACCTAACCATTTCAGATAAATCCGAAGCCGTTTTTGAAGCTGAGATTGTTGACACATAAACCGCAGAACGTCAACGACGCTCACAGGAAATTTTGATTGACGTTTATGGCGCTAGCCTGAGATATTAGCATGATGGATAATGACTCAGGGACTTAACACGGAGCCTGGGGGTCGCTTCAACATAATTGTTTTGTTGGACGTCGACAAGTCAACATTTAAGTTCAAGTTAGCCCTAGTGCAGGCAAAGCTGCGACGAGCTGCCCGACGCTTTCCACTGTATTTGCAATAATCACATTAGATGACAGAGCAGATGGCAAGTGAAAGTTAAAAAAGTAAGTCGTTCAAAATGGATACATTCAATGAAAAATCCAGCATTAAATATACCTACATAATACATAAGAGTTTTGAACATACGGAAAACGATATATAGGGTGCGGCAAAAGTATTGATACCTTCCGTCTTTTTGTAATAGCTCAATGCATTTCCAGTATGCCCCCGAATATGACATTTCTGAGCGCGCCCTTGCGTACCCGCATCCTTCCCCGAGGCGGGGATTAGCTGAACAGCTGACCTCGACCCAGAGGGTCGCCGGCCGGGGTCATTATCCACCCGGTGGCCGCTGCAGTAGCCACGGCCGAACCATGAAGGTCAAACAATACAGTTTGGAGGCTCGCAGCCGCGCCATTGGCATGCTCCAAGCCGGCAAGACGCAGAGGGACGTTGCCTCACACTTTGGGGTCCCAGTCCTCACCATCAAACGCTGGTGGAAGAAGTTTAAGGAGGCAGGGAACGTCGCAGATAGACCGCAGTCAGGGCGCCCTTCCAGCATCTCGACCGTCGCCAAGATCGTGATGAAGAAAGCGGCTGGAAAATCTGGCCACTCGGTGAGGAAGCTGTCCAAACAGCTCACTCGGAAGAAATATCCGGTGTCCGAGAGGACTGTCCGCCGGTACTGGAGGAACACCCTTGGACTGAAGGCCTACAAGATCCGCGTAAGGCCAAAATTAACGGAAAAACAGCGAGCACAGAGGCTTCAGTTTTGCAAGGAACGCAAGAACTGGACTGTGGAAGAGTGGAAACGGGTACTCTTCAGCGACGAGTCTCCCTTTCAACTCTTCCACCACCCAAACCGCCAGAACGAGCGAGTGTGGGCTGAGAACCCGGCTGAAGTCCCAAAGGCGTTCAGCGTAAAATTTCCGCCGAAACTGATGGTGTGGGGCATGATGTCCTACGAGGGACTGAGCCAGCTGCACGTGATCCCGCAGAAGACGTCAGTCAATGCCGAGTACTACGTGGAGCACATCCTCGAGGAAGTCTGCCTCCCTGCCATCAACAGGACGGCCACGACGGGCTCCGTCCTCACGCGCCGCATGGTCGAGCGCAGGTCGGACAGCATTTTCATGCAGGATGGCGCTCCAGCTCATCGGTCTGCCAGAGCGCAGAAGTGGTGCCGGGAGCACCTCCCCAACTTCTGGGCTAAGGACACGTGGCCAGGGAACAGCCCTGACCTGAATCCAATTGAAGAGCTCTGGGGGATAATGCAGCAGGAGCTGGACAAGAAAAAACCTCCCAGCAACCTTGAACAGCTCGAGCAGGCGCTCAAGAGGACGTGGGCGAACATCAGCCCACAGACTCTGAAGAACCTGGTGGCCAGCATGCCCGCACGTCTCTCACTCTGTGTCCAGCTTCGTGGAGAATACATTGACCGCTGAAATGAAACTGTTGTTTTAATTTTACGGGAGGGACGGAATGAATGGTAAGGTATCAAAACTTTTGCCGCACCCTATAGTTAGCTCGAAACAGCCTATATTTTCTTGACATGTTCGCTTCTCAACACACTCCCATCATTAGGTAAGTGTTGCCGTTTTTTTTTACCGATCCTTGTGGATTCGTATTGCCCCGCTAGCCAGTGAGCAGTATTGGGTTTATCAACCGTTTAGCAAAACGTAAACCAACTCGAATACGAGCCGCATCTCAGCCTAAAGCCGATCGTGTTGACCACTCCCACAGCCGTTTGACAAGGCCACTGTACTGGTGGTCGGGAGACAGCCCTGTGCGGTTCAGCGCGGTGGCCGGGTGCTGGCGGCACGGACTCTGTGTGGTTCAGCTCGGGTGCCGGGTGCTGGCGGCACGGACTCTGTGTGGTTCAGCGCGGTGGCCGGGTGCTGGCGGTATGGGCTCTGTGTGGTTCAGCGCGGTGGCCGGCGCTGCGGTATGGGCTCTGTACTGGACCACGGACGCCGTGTGGCTGCCGGCTGCCGCTGCGGTGTGAACATGACACATATCCGCGGATAATAGCCCCGCTAACTACCAGACAACAAGGGTCCGCCGGTGGCCGAGAAAAAACCGTGTGGGAGACTGGTTTTGAACGTGGAGGATGAGTCAACCCAGGTGTGAAACTCCGCGATCTGAGTCATAATACCGCATCCGCTAACGATCGGCCCAGCCTGGCTCAATAGGCGATCTGGTCCTCACTCCATTCCACAGGACGTGTTGGGGGGGGGGGGGGGTGCTATTTGCATTTAACTTCGTGGCAACCAATCAAATCATTCCCACTTAATGGAAGCCGGAAAAATATGTGCCCATTTAATTGCTAAATAAATGAGCACAACTGGTAGAGCTTATTCTAGGAATGAAATGCAAGAACACAACGATTTACCACCACGTCCTAACGGTACTTTCGGCTATGCTATGACATACTTGACAGCCTGACCAATCAGAGCCTGGATATTGTTGGTTGATAAAGATGAACGAGCTTCAAGCGGGAGGAAGTGGCTCGTGTCCGTCTCTACTCACCCGCTCCGGTCCGGCTGGCTCTCGGTGACCAGCACGCGGAAGTTCTTGCCGCTCTCCTTCTTCGCCCTGATGAGAGCGTCTCTGACGGCCCGCGACCTGCGAAAATAGGAGCAGTGAGACACTAAACTAGCGGTTCCAGCGGGGCGAGCGCACTTCTGACGGTGAAGGTAACAAACACATTCTCTGGAGTTGCAAGAAGGGACAGTGGTAAGGTGAGTGTCCACGTCCAGTGCTATCAAAAACAGCACGGAAAATCGAACACAGCAAGCCGAGCTGAACAATTGAACATGTTTGCAGCTTATAGGATGACCTACATCACCCACAGACCTCTATTCATTTAATGGACAATGCGGCAACCTTATTCCGCGGAGGTGGAGTTAAAGAAGGAACGAAAGCACGGCATCTCACCCGCAGAATCTAACAATAGCCGCGTTTACATAGGGATTGTCGCAAGTTTATAGCTCTGCCTGTGATGTTGCAATAGATGCCAATGGCGCTTTACAACTTACAAAATGGTACTGTCTAAATCTACCAAGAGCACTGCATCGAAATTATCGCAAAATAAATGAGCTGAAGCCTCGTCAAAAATGCTATGTAACCAGGCATAACGAAAGCTAACACCTGGCGGAACAGTGCCAATGTGGACCCGTACGGCTGCGCTGCCCTCTATGTGCGAAACCCTGAACTAAAAACGCCATCCAGCAGCGTTAGGCAGACGTTGGCAAGGCGAGTGGTGTTCAGATCCCCAGGTGACCCCCCCCCCCTCCCTCCCCCAGCCACCCGGTCCCGGTGTCGCTGAGCCCTTACCTGGAGTGTGTGAGGATGGTCATGTCGTCCATGATGAAAGGGTCGCAGAGGTCGGCGATCTTCTGGCGCGCCCCCGAGTACTGCTGGATAAAGTCGCGGCCGCGCTCAATCATCAGACTCTGGCTCTCCCGTAGATGCTGCACGCGGAAAACAATGCTGCATTTAGGCATCAACTTCATAATAGGCCTACTAGTACAGTAAGCTTACTTCCATTCAGACTTCATACAGAAGAGTCATTAACTCTTTCTTGAGTCGATGTTTGTTTAAATTGTTACCGTATGTTTTTTGCTAAGATTTTTGCGACTATAGAAGGCGATTAATTACCAGCTTTTACGACTGCGCATACAGACTCCTGGTTTTGCCGTAGGAATGAAACACAGTCTGAGTGCTACAGACCGGACCCTGACCACCCCACGCTCTCCTCCAGGGCCACCCTCCCGGCCTCGCCACTCACCCCCTTCTTGTCGAGGTTGGCGATCAGCGTGACGGAGCGCAGAAACAGCTCGGTGCCCGAGGAGACGGACGCGCCGGCCTTCTCGCTGGCCTGCAGGATCTTCTGCAGCTGGCCCATCCGCTCCATCAGACCGCTCATAGTCTCGTCTGCACATGCGCAAAAAAACGCCAATAGCTGAGGGAGCTGCGGCTTCGGGCTTTGTCTTTTGTTTGGACATCACATTCTTACCATCAGATCATATGATTGTTCAATGATGTGAAAAATATCCATGTTATTGGCCATTTCTTTTAACCCTCACCCGTAGGGGGGGGGGGGGGGTAGAACAAAACCCTCTCCCCTCGGTTTTTCGCAAATAACTCGCGTAAAAACGACCGAACGGGACGAAACTTTCAGTATCCTCGAGTTTATCAATTTTACAGCAACTCGGAACATTTCATGGCCCTGACCCAAATGGCCTTTGACCTGTGACCTATTTCTCGAGAACATGTTTGGACAGAATTGCGATTCGGTGTACCTATGTCAGCTCGCATTAGCCGCGCGTTTGCAGTCTTTTCGTGGTTTCAAGCGTTCAAACGTGTGATATGTTGATCCCATGCATTAGGGTTGGTGTCAAGGTCACCTGAAGATCAGGTCAGGTCATTGACCTTTGATGATCTCGGTTTACTTTTTCGAGCTTTACATGTTTCTAGGCTAGTTTTTTTTAGCTGATTCGAATTTAGCAACCATTTGAAGTTTGAACATTTACGAAGCAGTTTTAGTGCCTTCGTAACATGTTACAAAGCTGTCAAGAGGTGGTTGACACCTACTACGAATACCCGACAGGACCCCTACTGGCTGACCTGATCTGACCTGACCTGACCTAAATGCATGAATACATCATCTGTGATCAAAACTTACATGATATTCGTGATAAGCACCAATAAAAAAAAACGTAACAGCAACAGTTTACGACGTTTTAACAGGTCCCGATTTCCCGACTTTTGGTCGACTTATGGGTCATTGACCTGACCTAGAAGGTCAACCAATGATCTAGGACCTTAAAATTGGAAAGCATCGGCTTCCTCTCGTCACGGGCAGCACGCTCATTTTTTCAGCGAAGCTCTAGCTCGATCAGAGGCCAAATGGCAAGGGGGTACAACGGACCCCCCCCCCTTATAGATTCGCGGCTGGCAAAACACCAATTCAGGATGGTTAACCTATAAGCATGAAGATCGTGCAATGAAGTGCCTGGCTCATTTTCACACCACAATCGGCATTTCATTCAGTCCCTGACTGACTGCCCCAGCATTTCTGCAGCTCACTGACTTACATTCATGGGTCTCCAGGTCAGTGAGAAGGGTGTTGATGGCAGCAAAGGCAACGGACATCTCCGGGTCCTCCTTCAGCAATGTCGTGAAGGAACGCTGAACAGCTGTGGACACAAACATACAAAACTCTCATAGCTGCCACTGAGTGCTTGTTTTTGAGTGGTTTGGTGACAGTGGTTTTAAAACACTATTAAAACGCTTTCATCCAAATAAATGAAAACACTATGGCCTCTATAAATATCCCTGAAAGGAGATCATGCCCTGCCATGACCCCTTTGACCAGAGCAGAGACTATGGTTGGTCTAGTACATGGTCTACAACTCCACAATAACTCCTAATAATCGCCTGGTATCAACAATATAAAAAAGCCAGTCAGCCAGTCATATCATGTCCCATAATTAATGCATAATAATGGCTTACCAGAATCATCCATAGTCATTGCAGCTATTTCAGTCCGAGTGAATTGAAGATAAACCTGGAAAAATTTGAACCCATCAGTGATCAGTCATCCCTCTCCACCATTGTGACTAGAGCCGACTGATAAAATCCTCATTTTTTGTCATTGTGTCGTCATCACAACTGCAATTTGCCAGTCCGTAGCTAAGTTGGTAGAGCGTTGGACTCTGTGTGGTAAGAGCACACAAGCCACACATCCCGATTATAACAGTCCGAGTTTGAAGAGCTGATGTTTATGAGCCTCCTGACAGGTATGGTTGTGTTTGGTGGAAGGCCATAGCCAGCCAAAGTCAGTGAAAGGACCGGCCATGAGCCGCTATAAGCATACATTCCACTTCAGACTCAGAATTCTGCCATAGATCATGATCAGGAATTGCGAGACTGGAGGGCAGGGCACAAATTGAAATGCAATAGACGCTCATGCCGCCCAGCTGGACGCTGGTTAAATTCCTTGTCTGTTGTCAAAGTAAATCTTTGAGACAGTACGAAAATTTGACTGATTTATAATCATGCTCAAGGCAACAGCCGCAACAGCCTGTCACCTTGCTGGCACCTGTCACATCACGCCTGTCACTTTCACTTCTGCTTTAGCTGTATCATATCAATAGGTATGCACTGAAAGATAGGTATAAATGGTATGGTATAGTATATATCATTGACCTAAAAAAGACTTCTATAGGTCAATGGTATATATATATATATATATATATATATATATATATATATATATATATATATATATATATATATATATATATATATATATATATATATATATATATATATATATATATATATAGAAACTACGAAACTTATAATGAAATTGCCTAATGAAGTTTTTGACACGGTGTATTGATAAACTTGATTGATAGGAGCAAGGGATATATGGATAGGTATATAGAACCCAAACCGTTTTTAACCGTTTTTATTATGTTTTTATCAAGATATCACGTTGTTGTTTTGTTGTTTTGGTTTTGGTCTAGGGCGCGTGGCAGCTTCGCTCTTGCGTCCAACTATCAAGATATCTATTTATATTTTATAGTCACCGTGGATATCTGGTGGATATCACGTTTTTATCTCGACGCACCCGTATAGTTTAGCAGCTAGCAGCCACCTTATTGAAACTTTTGCGCTGAATTTGTCCTATTTTACAAGCTCTTTTTAAATTCATTCCATCCATTATTTCATTGATTTAATTGTAAAAGTTTTTTTTTATTTTAAACAAATAAATATTATTGAATTGATCTTATACATATAGAAATGACAACGTTGTTTTTGCTCTAAAATTAAATACAATATTTATTAGATTTAAGAATTGTACAGGTTCAAAACGAACGCAGCTGAGACAATTATATTATGTTCAAAATTTGTTCAAGACATGACGTCTTGAGGGTAGTGCGCAATATTGACTAATTACAGTACGATACAAGTCGAAAGTTACTTTCGCAAGCTGCCCTCTTTTCTTTTTGATCAGCAGCAAATAGAACGTCAGCATTTGGTCAGTCGTCGTCGGAGTGCTTCGAGTCGAGAGTTACTACGACGTCCGTGTGAATCTTTTTTTCTTCAACTGGGTTACAATTTAAGCCATCCTTTTGAAAATGGCTAAATGCCTCGCCATAGGATGCCCATCAAACTCATCACATGTTCAAGCTCGATTGCAGGAAAGCTCATACAAATTAACTAGATTTATGCTAATGCTCCTTTTCGTTTGCCAGATATACATTCTGTTATTTGATTGTATGGCTTCATGCAGTAAGGATTCAGGTAAGTTACTGAAAAAGCAACAATGCTGAATTTTGTAACAGTCTTATATGATTTTCGGATTGGTACTTTATTAGAGTAGGGGTTTGAACACCAATCCTGTAATTTCCTGTTACCTGGTAATCCATTAGTATTAGGGTAAACCCCAAACTCAGCATAAGGGTATGGTGTTTGTTTATTTGGTCATAAGCAGTTTGTGAACAAGGATCATTTGTTTCATAGGAATAGAGACTGAGGGTGATAGGATCTAAAACTGAGGTTCTCCAAATTGCCACGCACAGACTCCAAAGAAGACTTGTTATAATCAGAAGCACTGCAATATGCAAAACATAAATAAAAACTTGCAAGGTCAAAGAACTCCTCACAAACATTTATACCTGAAAATATTTGTTTAGTTAGAGGAAGATACCATATGAAAATTTGGTCATTCATCAAATAATTCCCACTTTAGTCCTGTGTATGCTTGAATATACATTTGCCTTGTCTGGCTGACGTCACCCCTGCTCCCCTGTCTTCCCACAGGACAGCTGGACCGGGTGATGACGTTCCACCACTACAGTGCCATGTTTGCGCTCGAAGATGTCTTTTTCGAGATCGTGTCGCCGGAAGTGCTGCAGTACACCTACCTGATCCAGGTGACTCGCGATTTCGGCACCCCTTTCAACTTTACGCTGCGGGGCGCGCGCCTCGTGCCCGCCGACCCGTCGTTCGCCTGCGGACCGCTCGCCAACTGTGACGACATCGAGGGAGGCGTCGCCTTCGTTCAGAGGGGGTGAGTGCTGGGTTTTGGAGAAGGATTTGGTAGGATAAGCCACACATAGGATGCACACAGAGGATGCATAATGTGCCATTCTTCACATGCTGACGTTTCCAACTAGGTTTAGGATTTGGTTTAATCGGATTGGCTGCTGTCTACTCGGTGCCCACGTCAGTTATGAGGTAGGTATACATTTATGATTTCAGTGTGTAAACACTTCTTGAGAATTGAGTAGCCATGCGTCATTGACACACTGATGCGATGCTCGTGCTCATTGTTCACAATATCGTTTAAGTACGTTTATCGTGCCGCAGGGATTGTCCGTTCGTCGAGAAGGCGATGAACGCCCAGCTCTGCGGGGCGCGCGCCGTGCTCGTGTTCGACGACGACCCGGAGAATGTCGAACACTTCATAGAGATGACGTCCGAGAGCAAAACAATGCACCCCACCATACCCGCGGCGTTCCTGCTCGGAAAGAACGGGTGAGTTGTGAAAACGCCGATCACGTGTGGATGTTGTTTTTTAAATCGCACGTCTAGGATGTTTTGACACATATTCCGTTTGTGTTGGAGTTTTCATTCATTTTCGTGGCTTCAGTGATCATTTAATTTATGCATTATATGAAAGTAAAATTTTACATTTATTTCAAATGAGCTACACAGGTTATTCCTGAATTGCTGCACAGTTGTGGGCTGTGGCTATCTCTGACTCCAAATGATAGTCTGAGCATACCAACCTCACCCCTATTTCTCTCTCGTTCCTCAGGTACGTAATTATGGAGACGTTGCAGCGACTGCGGCTGAGCCATGCCGTCATCAACATCCCCATCAACGCCAGCATGTACCACATTCACGAGCGCAAGCAGCCGCCCTGGGTGCTCTGGTGACATACACAGGTCAGCTCAGGACAGCCCCGCTGCCCGTGGGTGTGCCCTTGGCAAAACACCCCGAGGGACCTTCGCTGTCGCATCAGGGCCTAATCAACGACCAAGTCAAATGTGAGGGTCAAATCTGAGGGTTTTTGCGCTTACATAAGGACGTGGCCTCGGCTGAATGAGCC
Source organism: Amphibalanus amphitrite (assembly GCF_019059575.1). Lineage (NCBI taxonomy): Eukaryota > Metazoa > Arthropoda > Thecostraca > Balanomorpha > Balanidae > Amphibalanus > Amphibalanus amphitrite. Next base: position 23,692 of record NW_024883013.1, on the reverse strand, counting down.
GGGACGCGTATTTATTGCTCATCGTTTGTGGTATTCGGCAAGGCGATGTGTTTGGGTTTTCGTGTGTTTGTTGGGGTCAGAGGGTGCTGTTTTTTTTTTTGTAGCTCGCTGCAGTGAGGAATTTGTCATTTCCAGTCGTTCACTGGGGTCATTAGTTAGCCAGGTAAGAGTGGTCTGCTGTGTTTGGGGTCTGGGATACTGAGTTAGCCTGAAGTCAGCCAGTAGAGGGCATAGGCGGGCCGCGGCTCGCCTACCTCAGCAGTGCCTGGGCGCCGCCTTGTCGCGAGTGGTCACCTCTGGGAGGCCGTAGTTTGTACGTTATTGGTACCTATTAGCTTCAGTAATCCACCTGACAAAATGTGACGAAGCGTTGTAGCATGGGACGCCATTGAAGGTCCTCCGTCTCCTCAGAGCCGGTCCCCGGGCCCTCTGGGAACCCCGTGCCCCCGCGGGGTGTTACCGGTAGTGGATAGAGGTCGCTCAGAGCACTGTGATAAATAGGTGTGCCGCCGCGCGGGGGCACGCTGGTGGGTACTGGGCCGGCGAGCTCCGCGGGGCGGTATCAGTCAGTTCCTTACAGAGCGGCTACTGCGTGAGGAGACGCAGTCGTGACTGCGTAGTACGCAGAACCGTGATTGTGCGAGACGCAGCGTCAGGCATTGTCTGCGATCAGCATGTGTTGGGTCAGCGCTGCGGAATCACATTTGCTGCAGAGTCACATTTGCTGCAGAGATGGAGCAGCAGTGGAAGCACGCAAACATGCCGAGGCTCTCAGAGCCTCGCTATGCACGAGCTTCGCCCTGCTCACAGGCGGGCTGCTGCTTCCTGATTGGTAGACCCCACCTGCCGACAAGTCATGTGATTGACCAGACGTGTTACCGTCCCACCGGAGTGGATTCGATGGGCGGAGTGTGCGGACGGTGACATCAGAGAGAGAGATAGTGCTGGGGTGAGGAGGGTGCTGGATCGCGCCTTTGTATACGCCAGTCTGGAACCTTTTGATGTGGTTATCTAATGGCGTTACTGTTTCTCGTCATTCAGATGTGAAAATGCACGTATTTCGTCAAGAATTGGGTTAGCGGATTGCTGATTCGCAGAATAATATTTGCCAGAAAAAAAAATTGTTATTTGAATGGCCATATATGTTATTTTCAACTTAACTTTAGTTTCAGCTTAGTAATTTCGGTTGCTTTGCGCCAGCCCCAGTTCGACTCAAACGTTCGTAGGTGTATAATAGCACCAAAGTTTCGTGGGTCCGGGAACAGTGCGTTGGTCATTGAGCGAGAGTCTTGGTCGGGCTTCTTTAACGTGAACATATGTCTCCGCCACGGGTGATATACGAAGTTGTGCCTCAATCAAACAAACTGCCAACTGGCATGCATGACGCGAGAAAAACCCATGTAGACTTACCATCATTGTTTCTGCATGTTCATGATGTTTAAAGGTGATAAAGTGAATTTTCGGTCGTCAGCTAGCGCTTTGGATTGCGTCGGAGGATTGCTGTTGATTCCTAGTAACCTATGCCAATAGTCGTGTGCATTAGGTGGGGGCTGCGTGGTATGTTTTATGCGATCTCAGGTACAGTCATCAGCAGTGGGTTTGTTGATTTCAATACAAATTGCTCGGTGAGACTCTGTTTTGGCTGATCCAGGTGACACTGACAGTGACGAACCCACGCGGAGGAAATCGAAAGGGACAATGGCTCTATTGCGATAACCGGACCGGATGCGCTTCTGACCAAAATATGTTTTGTGTAGAGAGGAAATTATAATGGATCCCCTCCCCCACATCCAGTCATAATTGGTCAATGCAGATGGGCTAATGCAGTATGTCCTACTTTTTGTATGTGTCCGTGGAATGTTTGAGTTACTGTCCTAAACTGTATTCTTCGCATTGATGTTTTTGTTGGCTGTTTAGTGGATCCCTTTCATGAGTTTCTCCGCAACTTTGCCAATGCGATATTATGAATCCGGCTGAGCTTACGAGTGTGATATATAATATGAATATAATGTAAGCACTGTACGTACATGAAGCAACTGCTCACTGCATAATAGTAGAGACGTAAATGCATCGTATGAATTTTACACTACGATTCCAAAATATGATGATTGGCTATATGATGGTTTATGGTAAAACATGAAAATTAGAAGCCACGTTTATTTCAATCCCACGACAGTCGTACAGTAACTGTAGTACGACTTACGAGTAGGGGAGACCCGGGAGGCATGGGCCGGTTTTGTGAAAAGGCAATTTTCTTCCAGTGGGCAGTGGCTAGACCCAGTTTTTCACTCTGTGTACGTGAAATTGCCTTTCGTCTGCAATGTGTGCCGGATATAAGGCATCTGGGATCAACTATTTTGTCTCGAGATAACTTTCAATAAATCATGCACTTTTTCGATCCATTAAAATAACCCGGAGGTATGGGCCATGGCCCAGGAGGTATGGGCCGGTGCCATGTTTCATATTCTTTTCTCGACAATGAGAACAATACTCGTAGCTGGTATCTACCTTGATCTCTCTTAGAGCCCAGGAACCACATAAGCGGCCAACAGCTTACTTCATGGAGGTCACTTGGGCTCATATGTATTTTGGTAAACTCAAGCATGCGCCATGACATAAGATCAATAATATTTTTCTGTCCGAATGAAATTTGAAGTTAAATTTTCGACCCTGCGCGACAAAAATAAAACTTATTGACGGGGACATTCAATGAAAGCATCTTTTTATTCATTTAGGATCGACCGGATGGGTGGCCCGAACCTCTCGGTTAGGAGGCCAGAATATGCGTGCACCTACCTCAGCTCATAATCTTGCAAGAAAGCTTCAAATTGTCTATCCAGTCTTAATTTGCATGCTTTAAACTTTATCTTAGCGATGGTCTGACATCATAAAACGAGCCTGGTTCAAATTTATCACGAATTTTCTGTATGTACCGTATTTTACTCGAAGAGGGCAAAAACGCTTTATCACCGCTCGTTGCTAAAAAAGACTGAGGAAGATTTTGAAAATCACGTGGGATGTATAACGGAATGGCTGCTACCAGTTAACGCCGTCAAATGTGTAGAAATACGCAACACTTCTTCAAAACTGCGATGGCCCATACCTCCAGGGGGCCCATACCTCCCGGGTCTCCCCTAACTGTTTGCCTGCTAATTACTTGATTCCATGTCTTAAACTAAAAAAAACAGTTATTCATCACTGTTGGCATTTTCTTAACGCTTTGAAGGCTGGCACGCGACGGTGGCTAATTTCCGACTGCGTGCCACGATTCGAGCTCACGTTGCCTATTATGGTCCGTGTCAGTTGTTTTCCGCGTGGGCGCCCGTAGCGTAACTGGTGGTGACATCCTGACCACGGCCGGCGGAAAACACAAGCAGTATTGTTGTGACGAATGTGCTGGGGTGGGGTGGTGAGGGGGGGTCCGACTGGACAACACCTGGCCCTCGCGAGGCCTCAGTTGTGGGGAGACCGACCGACCGGCGGATGTGCCGGGTGACGGTCAAACTACCATTTTAAACGGCACCTTCAAACGGCAATTCACTTATGGAAATTAAACGTGCTGAAAACGTAGCCTCGTTATCAAGTATGCTGGTTGAAGAATTTCTATACCTACGATTGCCGGTTATCATCTGGTCGGTATGGCCATTGACCAGCGCCGTATACCTACTAGACATTTATAGACATACACTGTGGCACTATGTGGAATACCAGCGTGTATTTATCCCTACCTGTATAGGCTTTATAGCTAGGGGAGGGTGGGGTAAGACGGGCACCCTAACTATGGAGCCATTTTTTCGGCCGGTTAAAAACAACATAGAGACGCGAAACTGAGTGAAACCCTTTTTTAAACCCTTTTTATTCCATTTGCCAGAAGATGAAACTTGGCTAGATAAGTGAAACTTTTTTAAATATAAAGGTACTGTATTATAGAAAGCCTTCCCAAACGCGTTTCGAACATACAGGGTGATCAATAAAGAATGACATTAAGTTAGTCCCCACGAGAGGCACATAATACATATTTCAATGCATAAACAGCACACCGTTAGAAAAAGAAATGTTGGACAAGTTGACATTACACAAACGAAAGTCAGTTGTGACACTTCGTATGTCTATTGTCTATAGGAGGTGCTTGAAGTGCCCACTCCTCTACGCGCAGCAGCAGTGGCGGATCCAGGGGAGGGCAAAATGGGCATTTGCCCTCCCCAAAGCTAAATCATGTGGGCAAGACTGTCCTTTTGCCCCTCCCAAAGCATATAGAGATGATAAAATTGAATACGGCGTCGAGGACTATCTGGACGAAAAGCAGGACTTTCGGTGACGGCCATTCCGAAGGAAGGAGCTGGACGCTCGCTGGTGATGATTTATGCCAGAATGCTGTTAATAGATCGAACTCCCTGAACTGATTGCATGTAGATAGTGTGGCGTTGTAAAGTCGTTTGGTCATCTCGGTGCTCAAGGGCAGCGGAAATCTGGATAGAGGGTGCAGGGGTTTCAGCTCCAGACCCATGGAAAACATTGGAGTGCAAACAAAGCTTTTTACATCCTCCAAAAGCCGTATAAGAGGCCTGTCACACCACCAAATACATTTTATCCTAAAAACCAGTGATCGGGAAACGAACGATCATGTGGGATCACCGATCATCGGACGTCCAGTTATTGGTCAGGAGCGCCCTATGCTGGTCTTTGGGGCCCTCACCGGCTAGGAGTGTCCCGAACCGCGTTTGGTGCCCCATGACGGCATCTGAGGACCCCACGAAGACTCCAGGGGTTACGCTGCCTCTGAGGGCCCCCACGGCGATCTCTGAGGGCCCTCGTGACACGGTCCTAGACCCATCTCAGGTCTGAGTGCCCATCGGGCTTTAGACGGCCCACGACGGCCTCTGAGGGCCCCAACACAACCAGGCTGCAGGGGCTATGCTGGCATCTGAGGAACCTGTGACGGTCTCTTGATGGCCCTAACGATGGACTCTGATGTCCTTACCACAGCCTCTGAGGGCCTTGCAAAGATACCTGAGGTCCCAGGGCCTATGAAGACCGTCATGATGGCCAAGGATCTTCATGATGACCTCTGATAGTCCTCTTGAAGGCTTCTAAGGGCCCTCACAACAATTTCCACAGTGATTCCACCCGAGACGGTCCCTGAGGGCCCTCACGACGACCTCTATCATCTATAGGCCCCTACGACGGCCTCTAGGACCCAATGCAAGCTTCAAATGCCCACGCTGGCGTCTGAGGGCCCCACGACGGCATCTGATCTGGCCTCAACGCAGGCAGATTGCAGGGGTCATGCTGACCTCTGAGAGTCCTGTAACGAAGGATCCAAGGGCCCACGCTGGCCTATGAAGAACCCTACGACGGCCTCTGGAGGGCCTTAACGCAGGCAGGGGACATGCTGGCCTCGGGGCCCCGCGAAGATTTCAGATTCAAAGGCACTTCACAACGACCTTTGAGGGCCTTACAAAGGTCTCTGAGGGCTTACGCAGGCTCGTGGGATTCCACACTGATTGTCAAGTCCCATGTAGGCTTGTTGAGACACTGTATCCGCTCCTGGTGCCCCTTCGCCGGCCTCTGAGAGTCTCAACACCGGAACTTCTTGGCCCTACACCGGCTTTTAGGACCATTACATCGATCTTGGTACCCACGACCCATCAAATATGTGTCCAAGCGGCTTCTAAGAATCCCCATGCATGTTCCACGGACATGAAGCCGAATTTTTGGGCTCACATGCGAGCTCTTGGGACCCCATGCACGCTCCAGGGGCCTACCTGCCTCCAAGAGCTTCACACATACTTTTGGGGCCCTAACGCTTGCCCCTGAAGGCCCCACTCAGACTCCTACCCTTTCCTCCACACCGGTTCTTTAGGCTAAACATCAGCTCCTTTGGCCTCTATCCCGGTTTTTGAGGGCCTCCATACAGGCTTTTTGGGTCCGATGCCGGTCTTTGAGAACTTTCCAGACTCTCGAGCCTACGCTGCTTTCTGAAACCCTTCAGCACCTTCTGAGGAACCGACCCTGGTCGGGGACTCATTCAATCTGAGAAGTCGTGAAGGCTTCTGGAGGAGCCTCCATTGAGTCATTCAGTTTCCAGAGGTTTTTTAACGGTCTTGCAAGAGCGGACCCGTAGGGCTCTCAAAGGTCCACTGCGGATCCAGAAAAGTGGTTTGAGGCTTGCGGGTGGTGGTTAGCATAAGAAAAATCACCCAGTAAAAAAAAAAACTTGTTGCATTTCACTTATTTAGGTATGCTGTGATTTTGTTAGGTTCACTGAAATATGCAAACATTTCGGATAACTTCCTGTATGAATTGTTTCCTTAACTTTTGGTTTTCATAAATCGATGATTGACAGCTTGAAAAAGTAAAGGGGCCCAAAACCTTCAGTGGGGCCCCTTGAGAAAATTTTGCATCCCCATCCAAAATTTATCTTACATTCCTCCCAGTGCGGGGGCGGATAGGGGTTGTCGGATAGGTCGGAAACTTTTGCCCTCCCCAAACGGATCGGCTGGATCCGCCCCTGCGCAGCAGAGCTCGGCCCGGCGCCGGGTGTGCCACGCCATGCGTCTCAGATGGTTTACGACCATCGTGAGGGCGTAGTCCTCGATGACTAACAACAACATTCAGCTCATCAAGGGTCTTGAGTTCTCTCCACGATTTCTTGAGCTGCTTGGGGCCACAAGCTCAAGTCCAGGCAAGAAACAACTCCGGACTGTAGGGTGATTAGGGATGCTGGGCCATTGCCGGTACTTGCGAGGTGCAGAGTGTCTAACAATTCTTCAAAAATCAGCCCGACATCCAGTTTCGCAGTGCTTCAGGAAACCTGGGAATGACTTTTTGAAATGTGTGGGCGATTCTGCACAAGAAACGACTGGAAACCATATCGCCCGATCCTAACGACCGTCCTCTCCGCTGACAGCATAGTGTCGAGGCTGGAAGCGTGCACCTTCTGGCTCAGTGAAGCGGAAAAATGTTTCGAATGGGTGGTCTGGAGTGACGATAAGTGGTTTGCGCTACAGCAAGCACCCACAGGGAGGATGCAATCTCCTGGCAGCCGAATAATCCACAGCAGCTGATTCCATACAAGGAGGCACCCGGAGCGAAGGTCATGGCCGGGCTCTGCCGCGCGGAGAAGCAAGGCCACTTCGAGCACCTCCTGTAGACAAACGAAGTGTCACAACTGACTTCCGTTTATGTCATGTCAAATGTCCCACATTTCTCTTTCTAACGGTGTGCTGTTTATGTGTTAAAATTTATATTATGTGCATCTCCTGGGGGCTAAGTTTATGTCATTCATTATTGATCACCCTGTATCTTCGTCAATGCTAGTGTCCCATAATACAAAATCAAAAATGATGAAACTTAACTGATGAAAACTGATGAAAGATGAAACTTAAAGCTGATGCAACAAATAAACTGTAGCTATTTTTCCAAAACCTTGCAAAAAAAAACCATCTTGCCCCACCTCATGGGGTTAAACGGCCACATGACCTGGGTAGGGTAAGACGGCCAGGCACCTTCACCGACCATATAGGCAGTTTAATTCCATTTGCCGGAAGATGAAACTTAGAGCTGATGCAACAAATAATCTGTAGCTATTTTTGCAAAACCTTGCAAAAAAAAAACCGTCTTGCCCCACCTCATGGGGTAAAACGGCCACATGACATGGGTAGGGTAAGACGGCCAGGCACCTTCACCGACCAGCACAGATGGTAATAAATACCCGAGATTAACCGTATTGATACAGTCGCTCGTTGGTTTCAAGTGCTTCGGAAAAGGTAACGTACGAGATTGGTGCAGAATGCGTATGCTTGTATATAGGCCCTAGTTCAGAAGCCTTGTAAAGCCGTCTTTCATTTTCATTGTAAGAGGATAAATTGTACCGAAGGAATATTGCTGATACATCTATGAGTATCGAAATCGAACATATTTTCACCAGAAATGCTTCTTTTTTCCTACAGTAACAGAAATATTTTCACCATTACAGACCCATTGGATCCATACTTGCCCCGTCTTACGCCAAACTCAATTTCAGAAGTTCAGCACGATTTTTCTAGATCCACGATAAATGAACACCGGTGGCATATGAGTGTGCCACAAGTGATTGCGATTTTTTAACTTTACTGTGCTGCACACAAAAGCTTGCACAATAAACTATGGGTGCTTTCAATGAAATTAGTGTTTTTAAAGAAATCGAAAGAAAAGATAATTGACGGAACACAAGTCACCAGGCTTCGATGGTGGTGTGTGGTGGGAAAGGCGATTCTGGTCCTAATTTTTCTCGCTCGTAGCGCAGAGCGCTATTGGTTTGGTCGGCAGAGGGGGTGCCCGACTTACCGGTCTTACCTACCCTGACCGTTTTACCCCACTTTCCCCTATATACCTATGCCAAAATACCGTCGAATGCGGAATGCTTGTGAAGTATGACCATTGGCCATCCTTATAATCCCTTGTAATATGTACACATGAACCCGCGTTGACCTGTGAACTGCTTCGCAAGCATGTGTCTAGCCTGAATGAGAGTGTAAGGAATGTCAGAACCTATCACTTTCACCTCTGTGTTTCCAAAGTGTCAGAGGCTTCCCGCTTCAGTTGATCAATGAGATCTGCTAATGCTATAAACTGCATTACGTTTCTACATATAAGTCGGTATATTTTCCTCCGATCTGCAAATATACGTATGTACTTAGGTACATATACTAGCGTATACCGCAGTTACAACAGGACACCAACCAATGGACCATTAGATCGGGGGCCTCTGCACGCCAGCAGGCCGTCATTTTTGCTGGGCGGGCGATTTTTGCGCGCGGGAATGGCGCTGGCGCGCCGGTCGGCGTCGTCGTCGAGTTCCCGGTACGAACCGGCGCGTCGTGGACGATATGGCGACGATACGCTCGCGAGCGCGCCAGTTTTCCGTCTGCTCCGGGCGCCTATAAGAGACACGCGACATTGGCGTGTCGGCAGACGTCCTGTGGACGAGCAACAGCCAGCCAGTGCAGCGACTGCATCCTTGGACGAGTGCGCTGATATGAAGGTAGGTGACGAAGGCAGTTGATGCGTTAGAGGTTTCTAAGCCAAGACTTAATTGTTTGTTAAGTGGGAGGCAGTTACACAACATGAATATAAATCTTCATTACCTATGATTACCGTCACAATTTGGTGAAGCATACCTAACTGATCAAAGTGTCTATTGTAAACTTGTTTTCGATCCTGTTGGCGTGACAGATGTGTTGGTTTAATCGGCGGCGATTTTGTTTCAGGTGCTGTGGGGTCTGGTGGGTTTGGTGGCCTGCGCCGCGGCGTACCCGCAGCCGCAGACCCAGGGGTTCGGTCCTGCGTCGGGTAGCCTTTCCCTGCTGTTTACCACGGAGCCGCCGGTGGACCCGGCGCTGCCGCCGCCGCCGCCGCACATAAAACCGTTCGGCAACCCCACCGGGTTTACCAGCACGGCGTTCACGGCCGAGGAGCGGGAGGCTGAGAAGGCGCGTCGGCAGGGGACCACCGTCACCACGGCGGCCCCGTACTCCGGGTCAGTCCCGGACCAGCCTGCGGCCCCAGACTCCGGGCCAGTCTCGGTCCAGCCTGCGGCCCCAAACTCCGGGCCAGTCCCGGAGCAGCCGGCTCCTCTGAACTCCGGGTCAATTCCGGACCAGCCTGCGGCCCCGGACTCTGGGTCAGTCCCGCAGCAACCGGCTCCTTTGGAATCCGAGTCAATTCCGGACCAGCCGGTGATTCTGGACTTCGGGTCAGTTCCGGTCCAGCCTGCGGCCCCAGACTTTGGGTCGATTCGGGACCAGCCGTCGGCCCCGGACTCCGGGCCGGTCCTGGACCAGTCGTCGGCCCCGAACTCCGGGTCAAGTCCGGACCAGCTTGCGGCCCCGGACTCTGGGTCAGTCCCGCAGCAACCGGCTCCTTTGGAATCCGAGTCAATTCCGGATCAGCCGGTGATTCTGGACTTCGGTTCAGTCCCGGCCCAGCCTGCGGTTCCGGACTCTGGGTCAGTTCCGGACCAGGCGGCACCCCTGATCCCGGAGCGGGGGCCGGAGCCGGAGGTGCCCACGGGGCCGGGTCAGGTCGACACCGTGCCGGCTCTCGGTGGGTACGACACGGCTGGATCGCCGACTCCAGGACAGAGCGCTGAACTGCCGACCCCAGCTGTGCTACAGCCGTCCATAGGTGAGCCGGAGCCCATCGCGAGCGGAGCCGGCAGTGGAGTGCCCGCACCAGGTGAACCCGAAACGGCTACGGGTGAACGGGCGCCCTCAACAGATGGACTGCTACTCACTCCTACTCAGACCAACAATGGAGCACCCGCTGCAGCTGAACCAAGCTATGAACCGACCATTACAACCGAGCCAAGCTTTGAACGGACAGTCACAACCGAGCCAAACTATCAGCAGGACATTGTTGCTGATCCAGAGCTTGACACCGCTGCGTCGCAATTCGTTAACGCTAAACCGAATCTCCCCAATCCTGATCCTGAAATTATATACGCGCAGAAAATCCCGGCGACGTCTACAGAAGTGGGACCCGTCTATGAAGTGTCAACTGAACCTTTGCCCACCAACGGGCCATCCACTGACGGATATTTGAACACTTTTCAAACATCTACCGAAGCTGAGCCCAGCTACGAACCCTCCACCACAGTTCAAACAGAGCTCTCTTCAACTGAACCTCAGCCCATTTTTACTGATACAGCATCCACTCTCCCGGTATCGGACTACGATATAACCACTACGGCAGGCCAGGAATCCACTACGGTTGGCGGAGAGTCTACTACGGCAGGCCAGGAATCTACTACGGTTGTCCCGGCATTCACCACTGAAGAGGAGCCGATCTACGGATCAACCGCCGTACCAGGGGACCTTTCCACCGCCTCAGAGCCAGAGCCGAGTGTTCAAACCCCGACCACTGGCAGTCCGACGCCCACCTCAGCCGAACCATCTACTGAAAAGGTGCTCAAGGGCCTGCCAAAGGCAAGAAAGCCTTCCTTCACTCTACCATGGAACTTCTAATCCATGAAAACCATTCACATTCCTATGGAGAGTGAAAGCAGTTTGGCTGGAAATGCTCACGAGGCATTGTGATGTATCTAGGTGTTTCGAATTATTCATCACATGTTGTCCTTGCATCGTCACACCCATTATTCATCAACTGCTGTTAGTGGTTAGTGAGTTTGTATGCCAGCACAAGGCTGTGTGCATGGTGTGCGCGTTGTAGTTGTGCTTTCTTTTCTTTTGGTGCTGATTTTTCTTGTTACATGAGAGAGCGCTAAGAAATAAGAATGTCGGTGCGATAATTTCGGTGCGTTATTAGTAGCGGACTTGTACTTGTACGCATTGACTGACGAATTCTCTTTTTGTGCTTATATAGGTAGTTACAGTGATATTGATAGATATATTCGCTTTGTTATGTGAGGCGCGCTTTGTAAATAAATACCTACCTACACCTAAACGTTACGCTCTTAGCGCTGAGTTTCGGCACAGAGATATCGATTCAAAATTGGCACACACACGTACAACTTTATCCTGGGGCTAAGGTTGGTCGAATTTCGAAATGCTATCCTGCACAGTGCACAGCAAACTAAAAAATGTTTTATGAAATTCAACAAGATTTGATCAAGCACGTCTGATACTTGGCCCAAAGACTGCATGCTTTGGGGCACTGGGGCAGCGTTCTATAGTTCCGACGTGGCCGATAGTTTCCACTGCTGCGTTGTGGTCTCCCTGCGATGCACGGTCTCTCGCCGGCTACTACACCTTTTTGCATTTGAATTCAACCATTCGCCATAACTGTTTGAGGAGCCATTTCGACAATCGGCATTGAGCACAACTATTCCGGCGTGGTGTGTTTCATTTCAGCCATTCAGCAAAACAGATTGAACACTGAAATGAGCGATCTGCAAAACAGTTTAACAGTTCGCCAGACTTCGGCATAGAGGGAGCCAGCTCGGCATATGACGATTAGTTTCGACCATTGACGATTTGTTTTGCACAATGTTGAACCATTCGTTCAATGTCGAGTTCTAGAGGAAGATCGCCGAATAGTGTTGCACAATGGTGATTCTTTGTGACAAACCGCCCATTTGCAGCGCCACCTATATGGCGAATGTGTACAAATGTTTTGTCCAATGGTCAAAAGCTAACGCAAAAAGGTGTATCAACCTAGGATACAAAGCTAGCTGGTGCTTTAGTGACATGTTTGCTTCAGATTCCTAAACTTGAGGACACTGAACATTATAAGCGCCACCATTACTTGCAGTGTCTAATGCCTCGGCATCGTCCTATGTAGTGCCTGAGCATCGTATCAAACCATAGGTAAGATACCTAACTATAGTTCGATACGATTGCGGGAACTTCCATAAAAAACGAAATCAGTGGTAGAAAACTGATTGATGGAAACTCCAAGGCTGCTATCAAGCAAAATTTTTGCAAAATGATTTTTTTTTAAAAAGCTCGCTTTTACCTATCTAAACATGCTAAGGCGTTATCAGGTCGTAGAATCAAACGGGAAATTACATCAGAAAGAAACACGAGGCTCCAGGAAGGAATGGGCCGGTTCACTTATATAATGTGTTATGCGAACCTAAATATGATCAAGTTACCTGGCTACACCGCTTTGAGGCATTTTACCAGCGTTTTGGATCATAAACATGATATTTGTTACATAACTATAAAGCCGTAAAATAATAAAACTGTTAGTTGTACTGTGCGAAATAAGGAAGCCATGCATTGAGCGGCAAAAAGACGGGGACTTAAAAAGCTGCATCTATAATAGTTCTAGGGGCTCGTCACTGAACATTCACAGGGCCCTAGCTCATAGCTGTCAAAACGCCTTAGCTAAGACTGTATGACATTGAACCGATATTATCAGTTCATTGGTTTGATTTAGCTCATAGTGACATAAAGGCCTTTTTGTTGTGAGGAAGCTTTTTATAGTCTTTCGGCCTGAAAAGGTCATTGTGAAGCTATGCGATGATAGGTTGGGATGTAGATTGTATATTGTACATAGATTGAAGATTGTAGATTGTTGGCTAGATTTGTAGAATATTTGATTTGTAGAGTACATTGTAGATTGTAGGATGTAGATTGCAGATGGGATGTAGATTGTAGATTGTAGAAGGCCTATAGACTTTGGGCTGTGTGGACCACTGCACTGACGGAGCGCCGCAGCGGCAGACAGTAGATACCGTTCCGGGGGACGGGAATGTTAATGTCCCGATAGGACAGTCGCTGTGCTCAAACGCCAGATCCCGTTATCCCCGGAGATGGTGTAGTCTTTGCCCTCATCCCCCGGCTGTCTGGTAGGGGTGGGGTGATCGCCTGCACCCGGAGAGGGAAGGTGAGGGAGATGTGGATGGATTCACCCTGAAGACGGAAACCAAGGATGCTCTTAGGGGCATGGGTGTGCTCTAGCCTCTAGTCTAGTCCCTCTTATGTTGATGGATGTGAGTCCGGTTAGAGCTTATATTTTGATTTATAGGTACGGTTACACGTATATCCATAACCCTTTGTCGTATAACCCGCGCCGGGCCGGGGGAGGGGGGACGGGTCTGAACACCCCCCGTGTAACTCGGCTCCTGGGCCACGTAACGACACGCGGTAAGCGGCATTCGAAGGAGCGTCAAAAATAATGACGGAAAGTGGAAACACTTCAGTCATTTTTTGGGTCAGGTCAAAGGTCAGGTAGCCAGAGGTCATCACAGGTCAAATGTAGCCCATTTCAACAATTTTGGAAACTGCCAACGGCTAACTCGGGAACCAATAGAGCTACAGCGCCGCGGAAAAGCGCATTCGATAGCCCTTTTACAAGCCTTTCTGAGCATCGTTCTCAGATTTGACCTCAGATCAACGGTTTAGCCTCCAGAAGGCAAAAACTGTAAAAATAGCAGTTTTCCCGAAAATGGTTTTTACGTCAATAACTTTTGACTCAAGAGAGCCACGACATTACTTTTAGCAGCATCGTGTTCCTCTCGTCGAGACGCGTCGAATGAACTATTTGTTGACCTTGAAAGGTCATTTTGAAAATTTGACCTCAGGTCCAGGTCATGACCTGACGGGAAAGGGTCATGTTGCATATCAGTCGATCCGTATCGTCGAGCTGAATACATCTGACGTATTTTCATCGCTCTAGCACGTCTTTATCAAAGGTTATAGCCAAAAAACTGCTGGTGACCGTTCATGACCTAAGATGACCTCAGGGGCACACAGAGGGGTCACAGGTGCATTTTTCCGATTCATTGTGTCATGTTTACTTAGGATCCGATGTTTGAGAGGGTTTTGAACATCATCCGTCCAAAAGAGGCGCATTTTAATTTTCTCCCATTGACTTATGGAGAGGTTCGAGGTCGTAAATGGAGGTCGTAATGGAGAGGTCGTAAAATTGACCTGACTTTAGGTCACCGATATCCAAATTTCAAGATATACATTTTGTACATATTGTTACTCTTATCAATCGCTAAAAGCTTCAAGGTGATCGTTCAGTCGGTGTAGCTATGACGAGGATTGAAACTTTTTCTGAGGTGAGGTCACTTGACCTGACCTGTTGACCTGACCTTGAGAGCCCTGGGTCTGACATTTTCAAAACATGTGCGGAAAAGATGCATGAACAGGGGTGCCAAAAACGGCGGCACTCCGCGCCGCCGTTTTTGAGATATCTGCGAAAAACCGCAGGGGGGGGGGGTCAAACACCCCCCACCGGCCGGCGCGGGTTAACTACTGAACTCGGTTTTCACGACAAAAAAAAGTTTCGTGCACTGCTCTGGTTCTCCGTATCCAAACGTGTCTGGATTCACATGTTGGATGACAATCAACTCATAGCGGCGACGCGGCTATGGAAGGTTAGGACCCTGCCCGGGCGCCACTGAACGTGACCGGAGCAAAGGGAGACGGGGGTCGGAGATAGATAAATCACCCCGCCGACAGACGCGGGGCAGACCCTGACTAGGGGTGGTGCGAAGGGGAGTGTAGGAACGGGCGCGCCGCTGGCAGGAGAGCCGAGAGGCGCGAACGGCAGTCGTCGACTGCGACGGACGGCGAGTGGAGCAGAGAGTGGGCGAGAAGTGAGCTAAGGAATCCGTGCGGAGTGCCAACGGCTACGAGGATTATCCGATCACGCACTCCTTAACGCCGACATGGCCGCCGGCGAGTGGAGCGGAGAGCGAGCGAGAAGGCAGGGAAGCTGTGGGGAGTACCAACGGCTACAAGGATTCTATGGTCAGGCATACTAACGCCGGCACGGCAGGTGAGGCGTATCGAGCACGGCTCGGGGGTACGTACAGCGGAGTGCGGTTCCTTGGCGGCGACACCACGAGGATGGTCGCCCGGCGACTGACGCGGCGCCACCATGAGGATGGTTTCCCCGGCGACTGACGCGCATCTATTCAGAGGCATATTAAGCGCACACGCAATCGTAAAGGAAACCGGGGAGCCTGGTAGGCACGCTTTGAAGGGTCGTGCAACGCGGCACCCCAACCTGCGACGCGATACACACAAAACACCTGGTTCCGGCCACCCTACAACTCATGCACACACTTCAGGTCCGCCGCCGACCCCTCGGCTACTCTGCAACTGCAATGCGTCCGACGCCCCGGCAACTCCGCACTGCAAATACATCAGGCCCGCTGCCGACGCCTCGGCTACTCTGCAACTCACGCACATACATACTCATGCACATGCATCAGGTCCGCCGCCGACGCCTCGGCACGCACATACATCAGGTCCGCCGCCGACGCCTCGGCACGCACATGCATCAGGTCCGCCGCCGACGCCTCGGCTACTCTGCAGTAGAGATGTCCTCGGATATAACTTTTCGGTATACCGATACCATACTGATACCAACTCGGTACTTGCTAATTGATTCCTAATGTGTTCGGTATTTTGTTGGTATAATGCACCCTAGGTTGGTACTTGGTTTGGTATCGGTATTCCGACTTTCCGTAGTCGACGTCCTACTCTGCGCCGCACATACATCAGGTCCGCCGCCGACGCCTCGGCACCCACACGCATCAGGTCCGCCGCCGACGCCTCGGCACCCACACGCATCAGGTCCGCCGCCGACGCCTCGGCTACGCTGCTGTAGAGATGTCCTCGGATACAACTTTCGGTATACCGATACCATACTGATACCAACTCGGTACTTGGTATTTGATTCCTAATGTGTTCGGTATTTTGTTGGTATAATGCACCCTAGGTTGGTACTTGGTTTGGTATCGGTATTCCGATTTTCCGTAGTCGACGTCCTACTCGGCACTGCACATACATCAGGTCCGCCGCCGACGCCTCGGCACGCACAGGCATCAGGTCCGCCGCCGACGCCTCGGCTACTCTGCAGTAGAGATGTCCTCGGATATAACTTTTCGGTATACCGATACCATACTGATACCAACTCGGTACTTGCTAATTGATTCCTAATGTGTTCGGTATTTTGTTGGTATAATGCACCCTAGGTTGGTACTTGGTTTGGTATCGGTATTCCGATTTTCCGTAGTCGACGTCCTACTCTGCACCGCACATGCATCAGGTCCGCCGCCGACGCCTCGGCACCCACACGCATCAGGTCCGCCGCCGACGCCTCGGCTACTCTGCTGTAGAGATGTCCTCGGATACAACTTTCGGTATACCGATACCATACTGATACCAACTCGGTACTTGGTATTTGATTCCTAATGTGTTCGGTATTTTGTTGGTATAATGCACCCTAGGTTGGTACTTGGTTTGGTATCGGTATTCCGATTTTCCGTAGTCGACGTCCTACTCTGCACCGCACATACATCAGGTCCGCCGCCGACGCCTCGGCACGCACACGCATCAGGTCCGCCGCCGACGCCTCGGCTACTCTGCAGTAGAGATGTCCTCGGATACAACTTTTCGGTATACCGATACCATACTGATACCAACTCGGTACTTGGTATTTGATTCCTAATGTGTTCGGTATTTTGATGGTATAATGAACCATAGGCTGGTACTTGGTTTGGTATCGGTATTCCGTTTTTCCGTAGTTGACATCAATACACTGCACTGCACATACAACAGGTCCGCCACCGACGCCTCGGCTACTCTGCAACCCACGCACACACATCAGGTTCGCCGACAACGCCCCGGCCACTCCGCAAATCACGCACATACATCAGGTCCGCCGCCGACGCCTCGGCTACTCTGCAACTCATGCACATGCATCAGGTCCGCCGCCGACGCCTCGGCCCCTCTGCTACTCATGCACACACATCAGGCCCGCCGTCGTATAGCCTCAGCCACCCCGTAAAATCTGCACCGGCATGGGTCGAGAATATGGTATGGCAGGCATGGCACGCGCCACACCAACTTAAAAGATGGTATGGCAATGCCATACCAACTTTTCAGGGTAACAGCTACGAAATTTAAGGATTTCAGTTTGATAAGAATAAAACACGATAGTATTGTTTCGAGCAACTGATTGGGTGTATTTGGCGTTTTTTTAGGGGCCGTCCTACCCTACAAACGAGCCGACGCGAGTGGTTTCGGCCGCTGACAGCCAACTGAGGCGAACGCTTGGTGATAGTGGCGCGGGCAACGGGGGCCTAATCAACTCATAGCGGCGACGCGGCTATGGAAGGTTAGGACCCTGCCCGGGCGCCACTGAACGTGACCGGAGCAAAGGGAGACGGGGGTCGGAGATAGATAAATCACCCCGCCGACAGACGCGGGGCAGACCCTGACTAGGGGTGGTGCGAAGGGGAGTGTAGGAACGGGCGCGCCGCTGGCAGGAGAGCCGAGAGGCGCGAACGGCAGTCGTCGACTGCGACGGACGGCGAGTGGAGCAGAGAGTGGGCGAGAAGTTTCCCACCCACCCTCACCTATTTAATAGATGCGACTTCGAGATTCGTCAAACCTGCATATCCTTAATCCCGACCATATACCTCGTCGTTATCACTCCGTCGGTGCGTTTTTTAGGGGCCGTCCTACCCTACAAACGAGCCGACGCGAGTGGTTTCGGCCGCTGACAGCCAACTGAGGCGAACGCTTGGTGATAGTGGCGCGGGCAACGGGGGCCTAATTGACAGTTATGTATTGTCGGACACAAGTTGCACTATATTCACATTACTCACGCACCGCAGGGATCGTTCTTACACAACATCGGCCGCTCGCAGCGCCTCGGTCGGTCGGTCGGTTGGTAGCAGACCGGGCGCGCAGTTCAGGGTCGTCGCCCTTCCCGAGGTCCCGCTGCCGGCCATTGTGACGTCATCACTAGTGTGACGTCACGCTGTCACCTCCTCAGACACCGATCGTCTCCGCGTCCTCCCTCCTCTCAAACTGGCCCTGCTTAGTAGGCGGGCGGCACGTAGGACTGCTGGGGCGGCTGTGTGGGCACCGTCGGGGGCACATAGGTCTCCAGGGGGGCTGAGGGAGCCGCAGGGGCCGGAGGCACGTACCCGGCGCCGGGCTGAGGGGCGCTACCGCTCACCACCAGCGGCTGAGAGGGCTTCTGGCGCGGGTCGGGGTGCCACGGCGCCCTCTCGCCGTCCGGAGGGAACACCACCTCAGGAGACGCCGGCTGCGGCGGCACGTAGCTCTCCTGTGCCCTCACAGGAGCGTTAGCCGCAGGCTGAGACACGACCTGGGTCGCAGGCGGCACGTAGCTCTCCTGTACCCTGACAGGAGTGTTAGCTGCAGGCTGAGCTACGGACTGAGCTGCAGGCTCAGTTGCAGGCGGGACGTAGCTCTCCTGCACCGTCGCAGGCTGAGACTGAGTTGCAGGCGGCACGTAGCTCTCCTGTGCCCTGACGGGCGCGCTGGCCACAGGCTGAGTCGCAGGCGGAGCGTAGGAGCTGGGAAGTGTGGCGGCCAGTCCTGTCGTCGCCACACACAACACTCCAAATATCGCCTGAAAATTATCGGTTCCTGGTTAACGGGTGGCATTAATAAACCAAAAAAGCTTTCGAAGCTTACAGATAAAAACATTCAATTTATATTTTGATTAGCATACAAGCCCGGTCTGCCTTCTGCGATACTTTGTGAAACAGTTCAAGTTTTCGAGGTACGTCCGAAATGTCTTTGAGCTTGCACAGTTCATTAAGAAAAATAAGTACATCTTATTTTCCCCCACTGGACTGTACGATCATAATGAGTCAGAGGAACACTACGATTTGTAAACTCTTTCACGTCGCGTGCTCTTTCTCAGACTTTGGTGTCGTGCCAGCTGAATAGACAATGCAAACAAGGTTGGCGTGCTTACCTTCATGTTTACCTCCTGATCCGCGGTTTCCTGTCCTTCCCACGTGTGACCGTCCGCCCTCGGTCGGGTGGCCTCTGGTCGCCCGCCGCCCGCCGCCGCTCTTATAGCCGTCCTCTGGGAGTCTCCGCGCTGCGTCTCGGACTCGGCTGACACAGCGGCGCTGCGCACAGGTGTCAGCCGAGTCCGAGAACCGGCGGGGATTTCCGAGCCCTTCTCTGCACGTGCCGCCTCCCGCCCATCTGATGGGGGGGGGGGGGAGGGGGAGTCCAGAACAGGGAATTCTCGGTACCTGACCTTAGCGGAATGGGGCATTGAGGCCTGAATATTGGTGGGAGTTGGGCGGGAAGCATGACCTCGCCCGATTCCTTTCGATACCTATAATTATTGGGGTAATAACTTGCTACAGGTGTCTGTTGCCATGCCACTTGCGAATGCATCTGTTTTTTTTCGTCGAGTGAAGGGAAATCTCGACTGCAGAGGAAGATGTTTGAAAATTGCAAATATCTGACACAGAGAACATTCATCTATTCCATGTATCGGTCAAACTTTGAATACTGGATAGTGGATGGCGGATATATCAATGATAGATAAACAAATCAATTTAGCATAACTAATTCATAAAATAGCTACTGTCTGCATTATTATGCCAAAGTAGGTACATCTAAACGATTTCTGGCAACCCATTACACTGATTCGGCAAATCCGATCATGCCCTAGGTATTCATCTTGATGTGTGTTAAACATAGGCGGCGGAACGGGGAGGGCACCGGGGCACCATGCCCCCCCTTGATTCTGGCATTTTAACATTAGCCCTATGGGCATTGGGCGTTGCATGGAAAGAATGGAACCAAAAGTCGGCTGTCCCCCTTTAATTGAAGGTGTTCCGCCGCTACTGGTGTTAAATTTTGTTTCGATACACCTAGGCATTTTATAGATATTTGGAAAAACTTAAAGGGGGCAAAAGAGTGGTTCCCCACCGCGCAGAAGGCATGGCCGGGAGGCCCACCGCCTGCCGGGTTAAGATAGTTTGACTTGACACCGTACATCCATGTTTTCTTTTCATTCGCTTGTAAAACAGCGGCGTGTCTCCGAGTCATCAGGTCTTTGGGTCACATCAAGTGGCTTATCCTATCAACATTAGGTAAATAATTGTTTACCCTAGCAACACCCTTGCTTACCTTCCGCGATACCTACTGATTGTTTGGAAACAGTCTTGAGTCGATAAGGCCAAGGGTAAAAATAGTTTACCAAACGAATAGCTTGAATTTTTGATAGTTTTAAGGTAAGGTAAGGCCAATTTCGCGACCACTATTAGATACAAGTTAATAAAATGGCAAAGAGATGACGAAATGAATTTGCATCTCTTTCGGTCAAAAGCCATCCTCAACCATCGTTTATTGGTACCTACCTAAATGTTATTCAAGTCTCCAAAAACTGGCTAGGTTTTCAGCACGGTCAAGGAATAGATGCTGGCATAACTGCTTACTTTACAATGCCATTGGAACCATTATGTAACAGCCCACACTAAATTCTGAGATATTCATTGTCGCCTGCGTCATGGCGACACGCAAAGGGTACGCCGACGGTGCACCGCGCTAAATGACATTGACAAGACCTTTCTGGAGCCTCGTTTGGGGCGCGCGGCAGGCACGAAACCATAGACCGCGTTATAGCTGCAATAGAAACAGAAACAGATGGACGCTCCCAGAGACCCCTGCCTGGTACGGGCTGAGTCATTTCCGGTTACAGTGGAGCCGACAGACTCGTCTGCCCAGTCAGACAGACTTCTATAAGTGCGCGCGACATTTGAATGATTGATTTGGATGTAGGTAGTAAGTAAATAGATTACCTATTCATGATATCGTCCTGAACTTCCCTCATTTTAAGAATTCCTATGCTACTTGTTAGGTGGGTATGTCAAAATATTATCACTTTTGATATTGATTTAAAATGTATCGGCCCAGACCTTCACCAGTAACACAATGGAATGCAAACCTTTGCATGATTTTCTTATAAATTATATTGTTTTTAAACCAATGAAAAGTAGGTATAGAAAGCTAGGCACATATGTAAGCACATATAGGGGAGAGACGGGAGAATTGAGACGCAGGAGAATAGGGGCACGCCAATATCTAAAAATGGACAGCATCCTTGCACGATTTTTGCCTTTACCTTTTGATTCATAGGTATGTGTCCTGCAACGATGGGAAGCCTCACCATCCCTTTTGTGGCCGTCGGTTGGGCTGTGCTGGCTGAGCACCAAAAACCTTTTTTCGAGTGTTCTTCTGAGTTGTCTGTGTATTTTATATGACATACTATCTTTCTTTCAACATGTTACGATGTTAGCTTAACACCGTCTTTAACCCGCGCCCCGTAGGGCTATCGGCGGACCCTACCACCCGTAGGGAGGGGGGCGGGGGGGGGGGGCGTTTCGCCCCCCCCCCCCTAAGATCTCGGAAATTCTGATGATGGGTCGATAACCGAACCATTTTTAGTGGTTCTTTGTGTATGAAACTTAAAGAAACTAGCTAATATAAATCTGTTTTATAGATAGATGAATACATTAAAATACCAGTAAAACGCCTTTTGGGCGAAGAACGAGCGAGCGAGATAGCGAGCCCTGCACGTGCGCAAGGGCGAGAGGGTACTTCCAACGGGCTTGTGCAAAGCACCCTTCTAATCGATCGCTAGCGGTGTGCCAAATTTGAACGCAATCGGCCCAGCCGTTTCTGAGATCGGGAAGCGGCATTCTGCACGTGCGCACGTGCAAACGGGGTCCAACAAACTGACTTTTGCACGGCACCCTACTAACCGGTCCCCAATCGTGTACCAAATTTGAGCGCAATCCGCCCAGCCATTCTCGAGATCTGGAAACGCCCCCTGCACGTGCGCACGTGCAGTAGCACCCTAACCGCGACACATGGGAATGCATTGCCTGGTGGGTGCCTACCTGTATGCCAAGTTTCAGCGAAATCGCCCCAGTAATTACCGAGTTATTGAAATGGGAACAAATTTGGCACCTCTTCTTTTTGCATTTTGCACGTGCACTGGGGGTCCCTCACATAGATCAAGAATATCCGACCTTTGGTAGAAGGGATGCAGCAGTACCCTACAAAAATTACCGCAAGACAATTGCCCAAGCGGCTGCTGAGATATGGGCCTCTCAAAATCACTACTTTTGGCAAAACAGCTTGAACACCCTTGACTTTTCACGTGGCACGTGCCACGACGGTCACTGAGATGTATCAAAAGTAGTCAATTACGGGGTAGAAGGAATGGGGTTACCAAGCAAAAAAGACCGCAGGCCAATCGGTCCAGCGGTTGCTGAGATATAAGCCTCTCAAAAGCGTTACAGGCCGGGCCGGGCCGGGCCGCTCATACTGAGATTTTTCCGTTATATTGAAAAGACTCACTTCGCTCGCTGCGCTCGCTCGCTCGTAATCATATTTACTAAATTAACTTTCCAGGCGGAGGGGGGATTTTTTGCCCCCCTTCTTTCGTTTTTTTTTTCTCGATATATCTCCGCAGAACCGCTGCGCCGATCGTCACCAAAGTTTAAGTACCCTCCCGGGCATAACTTTTATACATTGTGGCCAAAAATTTTTCCAAAGGCTTTTGGCCGCTAATGACGTCGGAGTGACGCCATTTCCGCCATTGTCGACCCAAAAAAAGGTTTCGCGGGAAGAGCTGTCAGGTCTATAGCTTTTAGGTACAGATAAATGTTCAACACATATCTAAAATGTGTAGAATTACCAGGGCTACTATATGCTGCTATCTCCAAATTTTGAAAATTTTGGAATAAAAAAAATAGCGTGTGATAACTTTCAGACCGGCCAAAATAATTCAAACAGGATCGTTAGGTATGTTAATGGCGGTGACAAGAAACACCATTCACGACGCCATTTAATGATTTAGGAGGTATACTGGCCCTGATGGTGATGTGGCAGAAGATGTCACATTTAAGCCGCATTTTATAGTTCAAAACATTTTAGTTTGCTCTTAATGGAATACTTAAAGGGACCCTCCCACCTTAACATTAGATTTGAGTTGAGATAGCCAAAATGGGGTCCCTGGCTCACAATTACCGGTTTCGGCACTCACAACATCGAGAAATGCCTTAAATCGGAAATATTGAATTTCAAAATTGCAGCATTTTGATTCAGAGGGCTAATGCTAAGGAATACCCCTCTGAATGTGTGACGTCAGCGCAGATATCTAACGAATAACGATTTTTTAAATGTTTGACTAAAACTTTTGTAGCACGCGGTGGTATATGCTATTTGCGCGCAACATCTGCCGCAAACGCCGCGCTTCTAAAATAAAGTCGCTAGAGACAGCGGAGATCCCAAAAATAAACAAAAGTAAAAGTCTAATATCTTGAAAACCGGTGAATATTTTTCGGTGAAATTTGGTAGTATTCGTTTTCGCTCTTTCTGAACCGAGCGACATCAGTTTCATGCCATTCATAAACTTTTTGAAGGTGGAGGGC